>NW_014577590.1:195053-197014 GCF_000485595.1 Priapulus caudatus
TACTAAAGTCGATAAGAGAGAGAGAGAGAGAGAGAGAGAGAGAGAGAGAGAGAGAGAGAGAGAGAGAGAGAGAGAGAGAGAGGTGTGCAAAGTGGCGACGGCTCACGCATGCGCGCCGACGGCGAGGCTCGCTATATGTTTACGTCGTTAACGACGGCAGTCCATTGCGGCGGTGATGGGCGCCATGTTTGCGTCGGCGGCGTTAACAATGCCAAAAACCGACGGACGGAGTGTTTCATGTGTCCCTCCTCGTGATTATAATTGTCTAGTATTTGGCTATTATAGCTCGGGCTGACGATGTGTAAGCTAGAGGGCAGACGTTTGCGGCTTGGCGTCAATGTCCATAATATGTGACGTCGTGTCACCTGAGTCCAATTAGACATCGTCACGATGGTCATGTCACCTCACACTTATGTTACAATTACATATCGTTCGGAGCAAATGTCAGTCTGGTGAGTAGGCGGCAGAGACCGCGCGATGGTTATTGGGAATGTTACGGGTGAGATCTTTATTGTAATAGGAACCGGGTATCTCCCCCGGTGTTCTCAACATTCCCTAATGCTCACACAACCGGGCTCACAACGCAGTAATTTCCACGGTGGCCACTAGCCTCCACAGTACATTATGCATGTGCAACCAGAGGCTCCCGGCTGTGAAACCTCGATCGTGCGTGGATGTCATTGCGCCCATTAGTCGGCTGTAATGGAAAAGGAAACTAGAGAGTAGCGCGCGCACAGGTGCAGGGGGTATTTCATCAGAGCTGATGCTGTTCATGCGACAATCAATTCATCATCATCATGATTATCATTATTATCATCATCATCGTCGTCGTCGTCGGCGTCGTCGTTGGCGTCTTAGTCATCGTCATCATCGTTGTGATTGTCAACGTCGGCATTATCATCATCTTTATTTGTACGCGAGAAGGTGCTGTTGATGCTCTTTTTGTGTCTGCTGCTGCTGCTGCTGCTGCTACAACTACTACCGCTGCTGGTAGTGGTGTTGGTATTGGTGATGGTTGTGGTGGTACAACTGCCGCTGCTGCTGCTTTTGGTGGTGATGGTATTGGTGGTGGTGGTGGTGGTGGTGGTGCTGCTGCTGCTGGGGTGGTACTGCTTCTGCTGATAATTATTATGATGACTAATGATTATTATGTTTGTTGTTGTTGTTGTTGTTGCTGCTGCTGCTGCTGCTGCTGCGGCTGATGATATTTTTGTTTGTTGTAGCTGAAGCTGTTGATGCTAATGCTGCTTCTGCTTCTGATGTTGCGGATTCTGCCGCTGCTGCTACTATTACTGATTCACAGCGTATCGTAGCATTGTCGTAAATACCGACTAGTGGCTCCCGGGGTTAATCGCTGTGCATTATAGAAAGCATGCGATTATTGACAGAAGGCATTGGTAAATGCCACTTGTCTTCACGTTACTACGATCGCTCCTCCTCCTCCTCCTCCTCCTCCCTCCTCCTCCTCCTCCTCCTCTTCCGCCTCACTTTTCCGCCTCCACCTCCTTCTCCTATTCCTTATAGAGGCACCTTTTCTCCGGCAGGTAAGTGGTTTGTGGGCGGTGGTTTGCAGCTCCGTGGTTTCCGTTGCTGTTGGTTGAGTAATTTGCACGATCACTGACAAGACGAAGCTCATTACCAGACGCTGAGTTGCCGCTGTAGTACCGCTCCAATCACAACCGCGTAACAAATCTAGCACTATCCATCGCAGTTTCTCTTGCTCCGCACCGTGGCAATTGTTCACAGCAGTAAGCAGCGTTAACTATAGCTGGTAACCAGCGTTAACTAGCTGGTAGGTAACCAGCGTTAACAACAGTAGTAATCGACACTAAGCACAGCATTTACTCGCCCTCGTGGTGATCATCCAAGGTCGGATGCACACACGCGGGTGTAAGGTCGGATGCACACACGCGGGTGTAAGGTCGGATGCACACACGCGGGTGTAAGGTCGGATGCACACA
>NW_014577590.1:198057-201070 GCF_000485595.1 Priapulus caudatus
TGTGTCGTGCGCGCGCGCGTGTGCGTGCGTGTGCGCTGTTGTCGTGCGTGTGCTGCAGTGTGCGGTGTGTGCGTGGCGCGCGTGTTTGTGTTTGCGCGCGCGTGGTGGTGCGGCGTCGTGTGCGTCGTGTGTGTGGTTTCTGTTGCACGCGCGCGCGCTGTTGTGTGTGTTGTGGTGTGTGTGAAGTGTGTGCGCGCGCGCGCGCGTGTGCTGGTGTGTGTGTGTTGTGGTGTGGTGTGTGTGTGTGTGTGTGTGTTCAGACCCCGCCACTGTAAAAGATGTCGCGCACAGCCGCCGCTCTCTCGTTAAGCTGGCGTACCTACGTCACGCACCACCGCACTCACGCACACACGCACCACCCGCACACACTACACACCACACACCCCACACATCACATGCGATTGCTGCGCGTCTCCTGATGGTGTGCGTCCCGCACACGCCCACACCACGCACATACACATAAAAAAAAAACCACCAACCCACACCACACGCACCGTACACCACACGCACACGCACCACGCACACGCACACGCACAACCGCACACGCACACTCGCACACGCCCACACACACCCACCATCCCCCCGCACGACCGCAACACGCAAGGCACACACACACACACACATCACACAATGCATGTATATATGCTCAGTCCCTGACTACGTCCATACACTTACCGTACAGGATTATCACCGTTGCGATCCTAGACGTCGCAAATCGGATAAGTCATGGACGTACGTCTGGACGCATCGTGAAATCGGCCTTAGACGACATATAGGAGACAAACGTGGGCAGCGAAGCACAAGAGACATCTAGACAATCCTCACAATTCCACCGTTATCTCATTGCTAATACGATACGCCGCCGAGAATTACCATTCATCGCCGCGCGCCCCACTCCCGGACAACGTTGTTTTCTCGCAAATGTTTTCTTCATTTGCACGAAACTAATACGCAAGACATGCCCCAAAACCTTGCAACGAATGGTGTTCGCACGTGCCGCCCCCCGCTGACGCCCACATGATCCGTCACCCGATGTCGGTTATCATCTACTGCGCTGCCGGTTTCTAACCCACGAGTATCGTGCCCGTCACGTCCGGCAATCCGAGGACGTCACGCAGGCACTGCGGATAACGCTTTGTGGGATTCGCCCGCGGCTGACGATACCTGGCAACACTCACCACGTCTGCGCCGCTGAGTCATCGGCGCCACCTTAGCGTGCAGCGTCACTATAGCTCGATTTCCGATCGCATCAGTGGAATGCGCGGTGATGCAAGTTGCATGCTCATCGCCCATGCTCCCGACAGCCCGACGTCCTCGCGCATTGCTGACTCTCATGCATCGCTAAGTACCGGCTCACATACACATCGTATAAAAAGACTCACACGCGTCCTGCGTGCGTGTGGTGTGCACTGCCGCGCGAATTTATGCAAACGCCAACCGTCTACTGTATCCGACCCCACATCCCGCGTGTGCACCACACACACACACACACACACACACACACACACACACACACACACACACACACACACACACACACACACACACACACACACACACACACACACACTTCAGATCAACGTACTCGTTTTCCTGTATTTCGGTAAGCAGCCGCACTGTTACGCTGCCAGCTCGCTGACTGTACTCCTTCTGGTTGACGCTTGCGCTGTAGGCGCGGCTGCGCAGAGGCTCCTCGTTGTCCGCCACTCTCACCTGTCCAGCCTCCTCGTCGTAGTAATGATGTCCAGTCGCCGTGTGCACGTTAGGCAAACTCGCACACTTACTCTCCAAGTTCTGGTGATTCCGGTTACCGATCTCGGGTCGACGAAACTCCCCCGTCTCCTTGTACTTATAAACCCAGTAGGAGGCGCCACAGCACAGCGCGCCGACGCCGCTCAGTCCCGGCCCGACGATCTGATAGACGTAATTCTTGTAGATACCGTTGTAATCTCGGCCGCAGAAAGCCAGGAAGGTGATGACGACGCCCGCGCACAAGATGGCGATGCCCGGGAACACCATGTACATGCCAATGGTGTGATAGAGCTGCAGCTGCGCAGCGGCCGACGACTCGTTCTTGCGCACGCGGAACAGTCTGCGCACGGTGCGTTCCTTCTCCTGCTGCAGCTCCAAGTCGAACAGCGCATAGGCGTTCCGGCGCTCCACTCCCGGAATTCCGGCGTTCATCGTGGCGCGGCCACGCGCCGTCGCCGCCAGTGCGGCTCGCTGTGCCGCAGGGGTTTATCTGCGTGGCGAGAGTCTCCCCTCGGCGAAACACATCCTCGTTAGATTAGCACGGCTTCTTCTCCTTCGATAGCTTCTCTCCCATGGGGAGCAGCTCAATTGTCACTAACAGCACGATGCAGCTCTGTAGCTTCCTCCTTGTGGGCACATCATGTCCTCGGCAGGCTAACGTTAACGTTTCGCACTTCTACGCGAATGGCGATAATCTCTCTATAGTACGGAACTCGTGTCTTACACTCCTGGTGTAGTCAGCGTCTATAAGCCGATCTCAACGATGACGACTTACCTCATTGAGCGACACAGAGAGATTCCCTCCGCTCCGCTGCGTAAACCCTCGTATACGAGTAACGCGTGCGTGATGTAGAGTACGCACTTGTGGGCGTCCGCGTTGTCACGGTTTCCGCTGATGCCGCTGTTGCTAGCACGCCTGCTTGTGCCCATGTACGCACGCGTGCGTCGGTGTTGTCACTGCTACTGCCGCTGTTGCTGTTGCTGTTGCTAGCACGCCTGCTTGTGCGCACGTGTGTGTGTGAGAAACGATTGTCCGCCGCTGCTGCTGCTGTTGATACTACTAGAACAACGCGTCGTTTACTAAAGTCGATTAGAAAGAGAGAGAGAGAGAGAGAGAGAGAGAGAGAGAGAGAGAGAGAGAGAGAGAGAGAGAGAGAGAGAGAGAGAGAGAGAGAGAGAGAGAGAGAGAGAGAGAGAGAGAGACGACGACGACGAACGTACGACGACGTACGACGACGTACGTACGTACGACGTACGTACG
>NW_014577590.1:201080-215698 GCF_000485595.1 Priapulus caudatus
TGCACACACGCGGGTGTAAGGTCGGATGCACACACGCGGGTGTAAGGTCGGATGCACACACGCGGGTGTAAGGTCGGATGCACACACGCGGGTGTGGGGTCGGATACAAGTAGACGCGTTGGCGTTAGCATAAATTCGCGCGCGTGCACACACACGCACGCAGACGCGTGATGAGTCTTTTTTATACGAGTGTATGTGAGCAACGGTACTTAGATGCATGATGTCAGCATAAATGCGCGCAGGCACGTGGGCTGGAGCATGCGAGAAGCCATGCAACTTTCATCACCGCCGCATCCCACATGCCGATCGGAATCTGCAGCTATAGTGAACGCTGCACGCTAAAGCTTGTGCGCATGCTCAGCGGCCGCAGACGCGGTGCGTGTCCATTATCGCAGCCGCGGGCGAAATCCCCACAAAAGCGTTATCCCGCAGTTGCCTGCACGTGACGTCACTCGGATGCCGGCACGTGACGTCACGCTACTCGTGGGTTGAGAAACCAGCGAGTACATGATAACCGACATCGCGTACGGATCACGTGGGCGTCACGTGGGCGGCACGTGCGAACACCATTCGTGCAAGTTTTCGTGCATTCCTCTCCTATTAGGTTTCGTGCAAATTGAAGAAAAACATTTGCGAGAAAAAACAAACCGTTGTCCCGGAGTTGGGCGCCGCGCGCATGATGGTACTTCCTCCGGCCGCAAACTCGATTAGCAAATGAGATAACGTTGGAATTGTGAGGGATTTTCTAGAATCTCTACTTCTCTTCCCTGACCCACTTGCTCTCCTATCTGCTCGGTCTAAGCGGTCCTATATTTTTTCGTCGTACGAGGTTTTACATGGCGAAGGGAATCTTTCTGTGTCGCTCACCGATGTAAGCAGTCATTGTTCATAGTGAAATAGACGTTGATGGAACTAGGAGTGAGACACGAGCTCAATACGAAAAAAAGGTTCTCATTCGAGTCATTCACATTAGAGTTCTGCATTCGTGTTTAACAGCTGCTATCGTGGGGTAGGGAAGGACAGCACGCCATCACGCACAGATACGCCCACATGCATTCAAACACGTACGCAGAAACGTATTCACACTCGTGCATCACGCACGCAATCACGTATACACGCACGTGCGCTCACACGCACGCACTCGCGTTCACGCGCATGCAGTTTACTCCTCAGTAGATTTACTTCACTCGCTATGGGTGCCGGATCGGAAAGCGCTATGCGTGTGTGGAACCAGAACGCAGCGCCCGCGCACCTACTGTGGCGTTTGATGCATCAGTGCTAGCCGTTGTCATTATAACTCACCAGAAAAGCTGCTTCGTTTGCAATCACCGATTTTCCGAGCCGATAAATGGCCGTAGATGGTAAGAAGCGACTTATATACTGCCCGTACAGAGATTTTCGTTCTTTCCTTTCCCCTCTTCCCTCCTCCTCCTTCTGATCAGCAGAAGCAGCATTAAATTTTTCTAGAGCAGGATACGGATGAGAAGCCGCTTACGGGGCAGTAAAACAGAGATGCAGGGATGTGCGGATGCAAAAGAGAGGGATGCATGATTGCGAGAAGCGGAGATGCTGGGATGCGGGAAGCGAGGATGCAGGGATGAGGGAAGCGGGGATGCAGGGATGAGGGAAGCGGGGATGCAGGGATGAGGGAAGCGGGGATGCAGGGATGAGGGAAGCGGGGATGCAGGGATTCGAGATAGGACACAGTGATGCGGACAGCAGTGATGCAGGAATGCAGGAAGCTGGGATGCCGGGATGCGGGAAGCAGCGGTGCGAAAAGCACAGGAATAGAAATGCAGGGAGGCAGAAAATTAGACACGCGAATGTAATCAGAAGTCTCGCTAGAAGCGGTGCATCATGGCCGGGATACGGTTAGTGTGGAGTAATCACATGCAATGAAGTGAATTTAAAATCATGCGCGAAATCAGATGTATAACGCTGGGGTTGATCTTTACAAGGTGTTAGAAATCGTCGACCAAAGGAAATATATAAAGATGCAACATTTACACAATTGCATTGCTGGCACTCAAGTCACAAGATTTCAAGCCGTTTGGCCGACGTGCTTGGTCACTCGTGCAAGCACGTTGAGAGGGCTTTTACATGCAGCTGTGAGGCGATGTACTCGTAACGTGTGAGCACGTGCGTGAGCCACGTCATCCGCTGCCTAGGGGCGCTTGATACTCGCGTTTTCCGCTCACCCTACTTACGCATGCGGTCGATCCCACAATTCCCGCTTGATGTTACCGTGGTAATTTACAAACGCGTTGAGTGCGTGATGGAATATGTCCGATCGCATCAAGTTAGCCGTTCTGTTCTTTTAGATTTTTGCGGCCCCTGGATAGGCAATAAACATAGCCTAAATCAAACACTATCACAATTCTGAGATAGGGCGTTGGCTTAGTATCGATTTTCTTCGAATGCAGGTTAATAAAAAGACAATGCCGAAAGGCGCCCCGGAATGTAAAACAAATTTTTAAAAAATCACAAATATTTAAAATGTGTCACGTGATTATATTCTGTCAAAAATTCTTCCGTGGCTTCGGACGCCACGTATTGTTTACGCTTCACGATGCGATAAAACGAGAGGTAAAGATCAAGCCTCAAGCCAAGTGGATTGTCTAGCGTAAATATATTTTTGATACTGTTCAGTAGCTTCACGATTGAAATCGTATTCAATTGTTTCTAGTTTGCCGGCGTCTATTTTTGCGTTTAAAACACACACGCACAAACGTCCACACACGCATGTATGCGCGCCTCACACATATGGGCACGCACCAGCGCAACTAGCATTATATATATATATATATATATATATATATATATATATATATATACATATATATATATATATATATATATATATATATATATACATACATATATAATACACACACATATAGCATTATATAGTTTTCTCCTATTACATATATCAAGAGTGAATAATAATAGACTAGATATAATAACACCAGCCGATGATGAAGACGTATTTCTTCCTTCCTCCGAGGATGCGAGCCCCGTAGCGTACGTGCGCACGGCGTGTGCACCGGTCAGATAGCGCACTACTATATATAGGCTACTGCCATTACACGCTTCCCCTACTGCACTTTAGATGGCGCACAAATACGTCGAGCGATCAAACCGCTGAATAGTTAACGTTACAAACAGAAAGGAAGATAAGAGTTCGTCTTTACATTCGAGGATTTGTCGAGCCGTACATTCTGACGTGTTCCTCCGGTGATAGCGCAGCTGCTGCGACATGTAAATAGACCAACTGTTTGGTCGCATTCTCCACAGATGGCTATGCTAGCCATCTTTCCGTACTGACTTGCCCTGGGCACCGTCTACAAGTAATAGCTTAGCACTCATCCTGTCAATAAATAATGGTTGGCCATTCACTGTGTCAACAAGTAAAGTAATAGCTTGACACTCACGCGAAACGACTAATCGTTTCGTCGGGGCTCGGTCATCTTCGAAATTTTTAGGTCACGTCACACGAATGAGTAAACCAATCAGATTACGAAATGTTCGACTGACCTCAGCGCTGTCTACACCGGTGGACGCGGTCACCTAATGCCAAACATTAATCCGATTTCGGTTACGATTGGGGTGGACTCTGTACGATTCGGTGGTCCTGGACAGCAATCAAATATAACGAGACGAAAGAATAGAAGGTCGGACAGCAAAAGGTCGGAGCAATGCAGCGATGGAGAGGTCAGGCGGTCCAGCAGAGCTACATTAGAAGAGCGCGTCAGAGGAAAGTGAAGGTAGTTACTCTCTGTGCATTAGAAGATTCTTCACGACGAAACAGGCTTCTTATACAGACGCAAATGGCACGCACAAGAAAAAAGAACACTAGCGGCCCTGACAACCGCACAATACGCAGCCACTGAGTTTTTACGTACCATTATTTCATAGATGGATTATACGGGGGAAAACAGCGTGTCTATAGATGACTACAGCACGACGAAGTGAGTGAGTCAGAGTAAAAGAGACCGGATGAAAGAGAAGAAAGAGAGTGCGCTCGAGATATACAGAACCAGAGATATAGATTAAAGATGCATTCTCGCGCACATTTTTGTGACAAACTACGTAAAAACGTAAGTAAATAACTCACTAAACTTTAACTGAACATTCGCTTTGAAAATAAATGTATTTATATTTGTATCAAGCCTATAATCGCTCAACGAAAAAGCAACTCGGAAAACGCGTTTCGCCGCGGTTCTGTATCATGGCGGCAAGAGTCGACGCAGGTCACGTAATGAGCACAGCTACATACATCATATCAGGAGCTAATAATGACAAATTTGTCATTATTAGCTCTTGATCATATCTATGAGCCTATGCAGACTTCATACCTTTCAGCGCTTGGCAACACCGCATGGCAACAAGAGACGCGTCCCAAATTAACATCGACGCAGAGCGGCAAAAGTAAACGCTGTTTGAAACATTTGACCCGACACTTTCACTTTGTAGTTTAAAAGCTTTGAATGAACGTATTCCTGAGCAATTTTTTTTATCTATCACAAATATATATATAGACAAGTACAAACGTACAATGTTAAAATAATAAATTTTTGCCTGATTTTATGTTTGCCGCTGGAAATTTCGAGACAAGACACCTAAGACGCGGAACTAGAGAATGGGAAGAGAAACATAAAGAGAAAAAAAGAGATGGAGAGAAAGCGATAGTAGAAAGAGAATGAGAGAGAGAGGGGGGACGGAGAAAGAGAGAGAGAGAGAGAAAGAGAGAGGGGAGAGAAAGCGAGAGAGAGAAAGAGAGAGGGGAGAGAAAGCGAGAGAGAGAGAAAGAGAGAGAGAGAGAAAAAAAGAGAGAGAAGTGTCGTGGTGAGCAAGGCGAGCAAGAAGAGAAAACATAATGCTCAGTTTTCCCCGAGGACGTACTTGCATGCAACATTAATACGATCACCCGTAGTCTCCCAGCAGAAAATTGCCGTTAACTGAATAGCATGCGATACTAGACACAAACAAGCTAATGGGAAGAATATAGACTTTAACCGCTCAACATTAATCAGTTAGAATTTTCGCTGTATTCAACTCACGACTCCCCGATTGCTCATAATAGAGAGTTTGTTACGAAAACGAAATTCGAAAGGAGTAGGCGCCTGTTCCGTGTAACGATTTCTCTCGTTTGTCTCGCTGTCACTGCTTCTCGTCGCTGCTCCATACGTGCCTACAATATAGTCATTATTCCCCACACACACGCACGCATTCACGCACACGCATGCACACACGCGCATGCACACACGCGCGCACATACGCACGCACGCACGCACGCACATACGCACGCACGCACGCACGCATTCACGCACCGCACACGCGCAAGCACATAACGCACGCAACGCACGAAACAACGCACGCATGCACGCAACCGCAACACGCATGCAACACACGCGACGACACACCATACGACACGCACGCATGCACCGCACCCGTACACGCATGCACCACACGGCGCGCACATACGCACGGCCGCACGCCACGCATCTCCACCGCACCCCGCACACGCATGCACACACGGCCACGAGCGCACACACACAGAACACAGACCACACTGCCACAGTACAACACACACGCGCGCATGCACGCACGCATGGCCATGCACCACACACACACATGCACACACAATCGAGAACACACGGACGCACGCGCGCGCGCGCACAACACACACACCCACACCGCGCGCGCGACACACCACACACACACCACACACACACACACGACACACGCACACGCACGCACGCCACGCACACCACACCATACACACCACTCACACCGCACTGATCAGCAAAGCGCGCGGAACCAATAGATAGAGAGGACATATAGCATTCTTCTGTATTCTATATCTCTGCGCGAACGCATTATGCGCAGCATTGCTCCACCTTCCTATTTCCATTCTTCTTGTTGTTCCGTTGCCTTACTTATTAGTAAACAGCAAGTGACGCACTGACCGTCGGTTGCGCAGCTCTTCGTTCCTTGCGGGGGTGTGATCGGTGTCACGCATGATTCCCGGGCGTTATCCGGCTGTCACACCAGCGCCAACAACATGTGATCACCTTAAATCGGATGTGTGGCGATCTCGCCTGTCACAGTTGGTAGGCTCTAAGCATTAGCGTTAGGGTCATTGAATAACCCGCTCTTATAACCGTTACCATCACACGACAAACAAAGTGATCACTTAAGTCTATTTCTATACATGCACATCTGAGTCAACTGATCATAATTAGTCACAGTAACCTTATAAGCTTTCAGATTGCACAGAATAACGCTCTTTTAGGAGACCGCGACAGTAGCTCTACTAGTCTATTAGGGATGCTGACAGTAGTCTCTATCAGGAATGCTGACCATGTAGTTCTATAGCGGATGCTGACAGATAGCTCCTATAACGAGACGCTGACAGTAGCCTATATAGGGATGCTGACAGTAGCTCTATAGGGACGCTGACAGTAGTTCTATAGGAATGCTGACAGTAGTTCTATAGGGATGCTGACAGTAGCTCTATGGAGACGTTGACAGTAGCTCTATAGAGACGCTGACAGTAGCTCTATAGGGACGCTGACAGTAGCTCTATAGGGACGCTGACAGTAGCTCTATAGAGACGCTGACAGTAGCTCTATAGGGACGCTGACAGTAGCTCTATAGGGACGTTGACAGTAGCTCTATAGGGACGCTGACAGTAGCTCTATAGGAACGCTGACAGTAGCTCTATAGGCACGCTGACAGTAGCTCTATAGGGACGCTGACAGTAGCTCTATAGAGACGCTGACAGTAGCTCTATAGGGACGCTGACAGTAGCTCTATAGAGACGCTGCCAGTAGCTGCCGTTACTCAAGTAAACGTTGCCGGGAGTTTCAGCACGGCATTCGCTGAATTCATAGATGTGTGAATCTGAATGTGTTAAGCGTCTGATCTGTGTTGGATGCGATAAGCGTCTTGTGAACTCGCCTCCTCCGGGCTTACATCGATCCTGTCTAATCGTCGGCGACGCGACAACAGCCGATCCGGGAATTTCTCCCGTTAGTTTTACAAATAAAGGAAATTAAAAGAAAATTGAACGTTTGCGGACGCCGTCTACGCCGTGTGCCTCACGCGCGGTGACAGGTATAAGCAGCGATGTCATCTCTCCCGTTGACACTCTGTGAGAAGTGGCGCGAAAGGTGTCCGCGCAAAAGTTCGAATTTAAAACTCGCGATGGTGATTGTTGAATTTGCGGGTTGCGGCGGCCGTCGGATCGTGTCAATCAATCACGTGCGCGCGTCATGTTGCCTCCCCCGCCGTCTGCCGAACACGGTACGCAGGAATGGACAGGAAATTGTTTGACGTCACGTGCGTCACGTTACAGCATGCGCGAGTTGTTGTTGATATTGATATTGATATCAACGCGTTTGAACTCGCGTTTCATGTTTGCATTAATTGTTGTTCCCTGAACGAACACCTGCCCATAGTGAACTGTGGAAATGTAAGTTTGCTTTTTAATTACTTTAGTTGCAGACAGACGAGACATGTGTCCGCGGGCGTGCGTGCTAGCGAGCGAGCGGGAGTGCGTGCGTGCGTGCGTGCATGCGTGCGTGCATCGACGGCAAGCACTGCAGCGCATGATTGGCGCCTACACTCCCGGCAAACACTTCGCCTCCCAACATGTTACATTAGCAACGCGAAAAAAACATTGCTTTTACGATTTTGCGTATCTTATTCCTCGAATTGGTGATGTTATATACCTATGTATCGACCGAAGAGGTAGGTAACAAAAATTATACGGACATACGAACATAATGGCAATAGCGAGAGTGCGAAATAACGTTATAGTAAAATTGATCATATCGTGGTGTGTGAATAGAACGCATCTTTTCCCGTATCTTTCTAAAGGCCATCGAACGAGAGAAGATTGGTCGCGGAATCGTTCGTTGCCCCGTATAATACAACAATATCGTTAGCTGCAATTACCCACCCACACCCCCGCACCCACCCGCTCGCGCAATACTCAGTTCCGAGATTGATATAATATAAGATGGACAATATATTATATCGGACGAGAAAACCATTTGCACGGGAAACGCACGGGACGACAGGAGGAGCGGCGAGGCGGAGAGGGAGGGGAGAGGAAGGAATGTCCAGCTGGGAATTAGAGAAAGATATTACGATCATTACCGGCATCGTAACAATGCCGGTGGGAATTAACGCGCTCATGCATTACGCAGAGTAATCAAGCTCAGACAGCAGCAGTAAGTAACTAACGTCAGCGCTATACAGACATCGGAGGGGCTGCCTCGCACCACGACCTCCCTCCATCCACATCAGTGACCGTTATCAGCGACACCTGTCGGAGCTATATGACAGGTAATGTCATAAGCGAGGCGTCCACTTATCGCTGATAATCGCGCAGAGGAACACATAAATTATGCAACGCGACGAGCGAGAGAGCTGCCCGGTGTTTTTTTCATGTAATGGATTCGTTCAGCGAATGCCGGCATTCCATTTGGTTAAAATAAAGTAGACATTTAGAACTGCGCCAAGACATTTCTGCGCACTGCACACATCTTTGCAGGGCGCTCTGTGCGCACAGCAGCTGTTAAAATCCCAGCGCCATGTCCAGCTGAAACTTACTCACTTACTTACTCACGCACTTAGAACGAATACGTGTAAAGCAGCGCCGAGTATACCTCCGTCGTCGCGACGTTTTCAAATGTATAGTTCAACGGCGATGTTGGCAGCCGACACTGCACTTCCCACCCCTGTCTACTCCTTGGAGTGTTCCTTAGGCAGTACCCCTGAGAGACGCGCTACCGGGAAGGCGATACTGCTACGTAGCTGAGGTCTGTAGTAGAGGATATCACGAGAGCAGTAAGAGTTGCGCAGGTTATTACGGGTTAACTGTAGCTGACTGTGCAAACGAGATGTAGTATATATACGAATATGTATATTAGAATATACAGCAGGACGCGTTTGCAACGTACCTAGAGAAATCGGAATAGCCCCAATTCTTAGATTTTCTATAGAATAAACTGCTAGCACGACCTCTGTTTCAGTTACACACTCACAACCACAAAAACGAACACAAGGTATCCATGATTATATCTAGCACTCTTATATTATGCTTACCCTTTACTTAATAATATATCTAACATATAAGAAATAGACATAAGACACCTAACCCGGTGTTCAGTAAATACTTGAATACAAAACTAGATTGATGACTCATACTTTTGCAAATAGCCGACTCGATTGCTGTAAATATTCACGCTTATATAAAAAACTATACGAGTTTAAATAACTGGGGAAATACAAAAATAAATCTGCTTAATAGCATGGAATGTGTAACAAACAGGAATTTACACAAAGCATAATTAAGGTTATTATCAAAGTACACATCCAAATGCGCAGTTAAGCACATACACAAGATTATGAAAAATATGATGTAATCCAATAATACGAACAGTAAACAAACATGGAACCATTGCCAAGTGATACAGAACGTTGCAGACAATGTATCATACAAGGCTGTAGAACAATGAATACACACATGAAACGCTGCAGACATTTATATAACACTAGTTGTCACACAGGCCATACAGTATCTCGACTTCGTGATCATCAGAGACATCTAGAGGCGTCTCCAGCACAAGCGGAATTCCATCAAACCGTGGGTCGTTCATAAGAAACTGAAATCCTGCAATCCCAATGTGACCTTTACCAATGTTCTCGTGCCGGTCGAGGTGACAGCCCAGGGCACCTGTATTAACAACAATGTTATCAACAAATGGCATGACAGGCAATGAGCGTTACTAGAGTAAGCTGAGAATATTGACACACTCACATACTACACAATTGGCAAACGTACAAACAAGATTAACCCCAAAAGCACTGAGAGTAAATGTGCCATCACAAATGACGCACCAACATTCAACAGTGAAATACAACGCAAATACGGAAATTCACAAGCACGATTATGATTTTGTCATCACGTGACGATGCGGATGCAGTCGTCAAATGCCTGCGCATTAAATTCCCACCAGTGAGGAATGCTAGAGGCACAGAAACCTGTGAGTCGGTGGCGTACGTTCCGGGAGAGAACGTCTGTCTCACCTTTGGAGTCGTTGAGGTGAACGGCCTTGAGGTAGTTCATCCCGATGACGACCTTGAACTCATTCATCATGGCTTCGTATCCCAGCTTCGTCGCAAGGTCATGACCTGCGGCGAACGCGTGACACGTGTCCAGGCACACGCCAATCCTAGATTGGTCCTCGACTTTGTCGATGATCGCCCGCAACTCCTCGAACCTGCCGCGTGGAAAAACGTCAGCGCGAGACTAGATAGTGCGACGCAGTAGCGATGGGATGTGGTGGCAAGAGACAGGCACGACACCACCTCGACGCATTTAGAGTGCCACACAACATGCTAGTATCCAGGAAAGCAAGAAGGCAGCAGGTCATGGGACCTGGCGCTAGGGAGTGGGCGGGACACTTTGGTGGGTATCGAGTGAGATGTCTCGGTGCATTTCGACTGCATTGTGACGAGTCGTTAGTTATGGGCGAGGCATCCAGTCGAGGTTAGAATGCCCGATGTACACATCGTTTGCTTTCATCTCGTAATGGAATTCATGACAGAGGGTGCATCCATAAATTGCGTTAATTCCCGGCACTGTCGCGATCGCCTATGTAGCAGTGCAATATAGCCAAGCTGATACTAGCAGAGGCATCGTGCATGCCACGACGACGGCATGACCTTGGACACTGCATTTCTGTATGTCACGAGGATTACTCTAGGATGTGCAATCAGATGTGCTCTCTGATAACAGTAAAAGATCAATAACCTCTGCAAAATTCTGATTCACAATTTTCATGGCATTCCACCGCATACCAATTAATCATCGACTTGTAAAGTAGCTTTTATGTGCTTAAGGTGCGAAATTAACGGGAGTCCGGAGTCAAATACCCCCTGCTTTACTGTCGGACTCCCTGATTTGACATATACAGGAGTCCGTGTGACTCCCTGAAAATTCTGCCATACTAACTAGTTCGTTCCAGAGAACGGCCTCGCTGAATTACTGTATTTTTTCAGCTAATGTCCAAAGAAAATTTGGCAGACGTGCAACTGCATGAATCTTAAAAATTAAGCACATGCGTTATTGGTAATATCTTTAATTTTGAACCTCAGACTGCGGACTCCCTCATTTTGCTGCGGACTCCCTCTTTTTGAGGGTAGAGAGTCCGTTGGACTCCCTTGTTCAAAAGTTAATTTCTATCCCTGGATATGGGACTGAGAATTGTTGTGGTGCTTTCTGACACACTGAGACTCAGGAATCTATCTATTAACTCATGAGGCCACACTCAAGCAATGTCTGGTTTGCAGTGAGCTCGACCCAGTCTTTTAGTTGAATGTAGGTATAGTTCCACAAGATTGTGCTTTTGCTGGTGGCTGTCAAGCAGTATAGTCATATACGTACAATCATGAACCTATGTATATTCCAACTAGTAAACAAGTTATTATTATATTACATAAATATTGTATAAATAAACAAATAGATATTTCATTATAAACATTTTTTTTCACAAATAGTCAGCATGGTTTGGACGAATTGGTTGGGCTTATACCAGACAAGAAATGCAAGGCCTGCCCCGTAACACTGTGCACGTCCTTGCCATTGCTGGTGTGTCCCTGATAAATGTATAACACATACTTCCCACCAATGGTATGTTCCTGACAACAAATATATAGTACATACTTGCCACCTATGCTTTGTTCCTGACAGCTAGTCTATAGTACATGCTTTATATATATAATTGCCATGGATGGTGTGTTCCTGACAGCTAGTATATAATACATACTTGCCACCGATAGTGTATTCCTGACAACAAGTGTATAATACATACTTGCCACCGATAGTGTGTTCCTGGCAACATTAGAATAATTCATACTTGCCACCGATAGTGTGTTTGTGACAGCTAGTGTATAGTACATATTTGCCACTGATGCAATGTTCCTGACAACACATGAATAACTCATACTTGCCACCGATGGTATGTTCATGACAACTAGTGTAATATACATACTTGCCACCTATAGTCTGTTCCTGACAGCTAGTGTATAATACATAGTTGCCATCGATGCTATGCTCCTGACAACACATGAATAATACATACTTGCCACCGATAGTGTGTTCCTGACAGCTAGGATATAGTACATACTTGCCACCGATGCTATGTTCCTGACAGCTAGTGTATAGTACATATAGTACATGCCTTATATATCAAATTGCCACTGATGGTGTGTCCCTGACAGCTAGTGTATAATACATACTTGCCACCGATGCTATGTTCCTGACAACACATGAATAATTCATATTTGCCACCTATATTGTGTTCCTGACAGCCAGATGAGACGGGATACAAGAGAAGTGTTGCCGAAAGGAGGTGTTGATTCTAACCGCTGAGCGCGGATCTTGCGCGCAGTTCCCCGGCAAGGCGCACACAACCGCGGGAACGTCGTACGACAGTATGCAGCGCTGGCAGCTATGGATCCGTGCGCCGAATGCATAGGCCGGCGCACGGATCCATAGCTGCCAGCAAACAGTCCGGAATTTTAGGGGGGACACAGAGGGCAGAGATTTGGGACGTGGGAGGAATTCGCGACGGGGGTCGTACAGATGGGGGGGGGCTAGAGCAAAGGTTTTGATTTCGCGGTGGTTTCATTTCCGTGTGGTCTTAGGCGTTTTCACTATAAGTTGTACAGCGCCCCATGGCGCCTGTCCTATGTAACACTTGATATATGAACATCAGAGAGATCACACCATGATTGCATGAAGAAATGGATGACGATGTTGTATGAGAGAGTATGCGCATTATGTGGCTATTCGTAACATCGAACTGATTCCTCTGCGTATTGCTCTGCTCTGTGCTGCTACAGAACGTCATGACAGCAGTACATATGTCGTGTTGAAGGGAACTGTCACACAACACCACCTAACCATCTACTTTATCCACCAACGAAACCAAACTCACAACTCGAACTGTGTTTTGTATATGGTGTTGGGGGTTAGTTGTATATATACTGCAGCAGTGAAAAAAATACACGGGGGCTCGGGGCGATTTAGCCCCGAAATGCCTAAAAGAGCCCCGGAAATGCCAAAAAGAGCCCCCGTAAATTTGCATAGAGTTCAATGCCAACAACATTTTAGAGTGCTATTTTCATGCACGCGAGCTTGAAAAGTAGCCCCCGAAAAATAATTTTTTTCCCTGTACTGCAGTATATATGCAGTGTCAATACTGATGCTTCCCATCGCACAGCACATCAGCCAGCTGTACATGAGCCGGCAAAGGCAAAGTCTGCTGAGGCAGTTACAAGTATAACACACAAAGAAACCATCGAACCATCAAGAACACGAGTGAACAGCGGTATTTCCTTACTGCTTATAAGGCTGGTGAGGTAAATGGAATGAACGGTTACAAATACATCGCAATATATGCTGTTATATGCTAGGACTCTATATGCTTTACATTGCACGGTCGTTCAATTGTCAGACATTGCGCGATGACATGCCCCACCAGGAAAATCAGGACACAGAAATAATGCATACGGAAGAATACCCAATACTTCATCATTCACTAACCGCATACTTCAGCACCCGCGAAATGGTCGGTTCAAGGATAGAGATCATGGGTCCCATTGAGACCTATGTCATTTTCGTAAATGTGGGGGTAGCCCCTTTAAAATCGACAGGGGTGCTGTTGAGGGTGTTCTTTGTTCATTTCGACCGACAAACATGTGAGTTAACAGAGTGTCGAAAAAAATGCGTTGAAGCGACATTACTCGCCCGTTTTTGACTGTTTCTGACCATTGCGACGCGCGAGAATTTCCCGTCACCTTCCTCTGCTACGGCCCTGAAATCTATGTGCGTATTTGCGCGTGCCATTTACGGACTCGTATTACTTTCTCTCCGAAATAAATTACCTGGAAATCCGTTGATATTCCGTCTTTTTTTGGGAACTCATAAATCTGAGTGTACGAACGTCGAACGGGCGCTGGATAGAGTTTGGGGGGTTATAGTTAGACTGGTACCCATTCGCCACCTTCACTCGGGCAAGTATCCTTCGCTACACTGAAGTTAGTGTAGCGTGTGGAACTGTCGACCGGGTACCAGTCTAGGTTATAGCCGGCCGAGCCGTCTGCAGGAAAGTGCTAGGCAAATGCTATGCATATAGCCTCGTTGCGCCATCTATTGCACGTTATATGTACTACACTGATATGGGGGCCTGAACTAGTCGCTGGCACAAAAAAGTTCAACTCCGTTTTTTACAGCAAACCAAGCGCGCCTAGTAGCGAACCAAGAATTACGACCATTTCTAGAAAATCTCTAGCTACGTGGGTAGTCAAACCCGTCGTGCAATCGCCAGAACTGCTCAATTCAGCGATTGCCCCACAATTACGCTATATAGTAAACCCGTTGAAATTTCTATTCAATGAGTGCAGCGTTGTTGTGTTAGTGTGCCGCTACACAGCGTTTTTCGCGCTTCGCGCGATATCCGGGCTGCCGATCGTCTAGGGTATAGTACCTACTTGCCACCGATGGTGTGTCCCTGACAGCTAGTGTATAATACATACTT
>NW_014577590.1:215708-225837 GCF_000485595.1 Priapulus caudatus
ATAATACATACATGCCACTGATGGTGTGTTCCTGACAGCTAGTGTATAATACATACTTGCCACCGATGGTGTGTCCCTGACAGCACATGTTCTCCAGCAGGATCGTACAGTACTTCGTCTTGCGGTGAGCTAGGTTGACGCTCTCCGCTATTTTCTCGATGCACTCCTCTACCGAAATCAGTCCACAGGTGGAGCCTGCGTCACAATCACCTCGGTTATAAAATGTTGCCAAAGAAGTGTGGTCGAGTAGAAAGGCATGCGCGTTACAAGTTTCCGCGCTCTTCCACATTTCTCCAGACTAAGCCGTAAATTTTAAATGGTTGCTGCCTATGAGACACAGAAAGGCTTTTCGATACAATTGCTGAAAATAGATTTGCAAGGGCGTTGCTCTACCAGTGTGTGGCAACCACGTAGCTTATCATCCCGGTACACGAATTTTCCAGACCGTGACTGGAAGCAAACCCGGGAAATGATTTCTCATGCATGCAATGGAATGCTACCTGGAATGCATGGAGGAAACTTCCGCCCATGATCACCCACGACCGCCCACGGATCAACCACGTCTCTGGCACCCTATATCTGACGCCCGCTAGCCCACGCATGGACCACTGCCCTGCCGGTGGAACGACCCTGTGATGGCGATACTAACCCGGATGAAAATTGTAGAGCTGCAGTCCGAGCCGCTCGCAGCGTTGCACCTCCTCCACCAGGCCAGCTCTGCTCTTTACCAGAATCTCAGGGTTAGGAGCACCGCAGTTCAGCAGGTAGGAAGCTGAAATATGCGGCAAGAAAGCATACGATGAGCATCAGCCTGTGAACGTTAGCGAGGACAATGTTAAGTGCAGAGATAGGGCTGGTATTGAGATTATAATAGCATGCTACATAACGGTTACAAATATTTTATAGATTTTTTTAGTTTTCTCCTACAATAAACTGAAAACTAGTGCAAGAATGCTGGCGACTGTTGGTGGTTAGACATAAACAAGCCAAAACATGCAACCCAGTTATATTCTTCCGTATAGATGCTGCCCTCTAGTGACTAAACATTGAAACACATACCTAAGAACTAGGACCCGCGTGACTTACATATCTAATGAAATAACCACGCGAGAGTCGGATTCCTACATGATCCATCTATATCATATTATCAGCTCTACAATACCGTATGTGACATATCGAACATGAACAACTGAACATAAACATCGAATACAACAGAAGTAAGAGAACAGTGCGGCTGTCACGAACCATGAGGCACAATCAGATGAGGTTCGAAGCTGTGATCTTTACAGGCCTCCCTGAACTTTTCAATGACGTCGTCAGTCAGGGGTTTGCTCTCCCACTGACGCTGTGATCGTAGGAATATCGCAAAGCTTCTGGCCCCCAGAGCACTTGCATTAGCAAATGCATGCCATATACCACCTACAAGTATCACACATTACACATGCATCATACATGCACATCACACATACATGAAAAATCAACAATGCAGGTACATACATGTACACGTGCTTGCAATTTTGTGTGTTGTTGTTGTTATTACTGATCATGGAAAGAATACTTATCAATGCCAGATTAATTCTTCCAGTTTGAAATTCCAGTCATTTGATAAAAAAGACCCCCGGGTACTATATAATGTGCTATGGTGAACACCTATCTTACCTGCGATAGACACATGCATTCCAACATACTTGTTCGCTCTGCTTGAGTATGAATCAGAGCTTGACATAGTAGTAGACACTTCCTTGAGAGTTTCAGGGGTAACTTTGGCAAGCTTATTCTCAGTGGTAATGACTTCAATGCGTGAAAACTTCTTCAGTGGTTCATCAACTTCTTCCTCATCCTTATTTGCAGACGGTTTAGTCATAACATGCCGTTTCTTTGCAGTGATGCTTCTAGTACGCTCCTCAGGCAGCTTGCTTTCAGAGTGTTCTTCTCCCTCTGCTAGTTGATCAATTTTCTCCTTAACAAATAATTTATTCGTTGCCGCTTGTTTTTGTTCTGTAATTTCAACTTCCTTTTCCTTTACTGTTTTATTCTTAGCCTGTCGTTTCTTTGTTCCAAGTTCCTTGTTCCCATATAGCAGCTTGGCTTCAACTTGTTCTTTCTCTGCTAGTCCATCTACGTTGACCTTAATGAGTAGTTTACCTTTTGTCTGTCGTTTCATTGCTTTAACTTTAGTTAGTTCCTCCTTATCAGACAGCTTATTCTTAGCTGTTTCTTCATCTGCCATGACTTCATCTTCATCTTCATGAAGTTGTTTTTGTTTATTCCTACCCTGGCGTTTCTTTGCTGGAACTTTGACTAGTTCCTCTTTCTCAGACAGCTTACTCTCAGTGTTTTCTTCATCTGTAATAATTTCATCTTCATCTTTACGAAGTTGTTTTTGTTTATTCCTAACCTGGCGTTTCTTTGCTGGAACTTTGACTAATTCCTCTTTCTCAGACAGCTTACTCTCAGTGTTGTCTTCATCTGTAATGATTTCATCTTCATCTTTACGAAGTTGTTTTTGTTTATTTCTAACCTGGTATTTCTTTGCTGGAACTTTGACTAATTCCTCTTTCTCAGACAGCTTACTCTCAGTGTTTTCTTCATCTGCAATGATTTCATCTTCATCTTTACGAAGTTGTTCTCGTTTATTCCTAACCTGGCGTTTCTTTGCTGGAACTTTGGCTAATTCCTCTTTCTCAGATAGCTTACTCTCAGTGTTTTTTTCATCTGCAATGATTTCATCTTCATCGTCATGAAGTTGCTTTTGTTTATTCCTAACCTGGCGTTTCTTTGCTGGAACTTTGACTAGTTCTTCATTCTTGGTCAGTTTGTTTGCAGCATTATCTTCCTGTGCTAGTTCCTTATCCTCAGCCTTATCATTTTCCTTACTCTTAGCCTGTCTTTTCTTTGCAGTAAGTCGAGGTATCTGTGTGTCAGGTAGCCAGCTCTCACTTTGTTCTTTCTCTTCTAGTACACTGTCTTCATCTCTATGAAGTTGTTGTTGTTCCTTCCTAATCTGCCGTTTCCTAGTTGGAACTTGGTTGGGTGGAGCATTATTTGGATCTTCATTTTCAGGTCGCTTGTCATCATCTAGTTTTTCCTTCATTAGTATATTGTCTTCAGCCCTACAAAGTTGTTTAGTCTTCAACTGTCGTTTCTTTCCTGTAAGTACAATCAGTTCCTTCTCCTCAGGAAGTTTGCTCTCAGCTTGATCTGTCTTTGCTATTATTTCATCTTCAACCTTAAGAAGTTGTTTGTTTCTATTCTGTCGTTTCCTTGCCGGAACATTAAGCTCCTTTCTATCATGGAGCTTGTTATCAGCTTGCTTTTCTTTAGCTGTTATTTTACCTTCAATCTTAAGAAGTTGTCTATTTCTAATTTGGCGTTTCTTTGCTGGAACTTTTTCCTGCTTAGGAAGCTTATTTTCACTTTGATCTGTCACTGCTATTATTTTATCTTCATCCTTTAGAATTTGTTTATTTCTAATCAGTCGTTTCTTTGCTGGAACTGTAGGCTCATTGTCCTCAGACAGATTGCTCCTACTTTGATCCTCCGCTGCTATTATTTCATCTTCCACCTCAACAGGTAATTTATTACGAGTACGCTGTCTTGATTTTGCTGGCATATTACTTTTCTCTACGTAAACTTTATGACCTAATAAAAGGAAACACAACAAATAGGTTAATTTACACTTTAAAAAAAACAGACCATTACATACATTCCTACCAGAAAACTTGGTAATTCTAAAAAAGCTAATACTAATAGAATTATGTTACAGCAGTGCTGTCAGCACGTGTGACACTGACAAGACAATCCTTATGAATTTCTAAAAATCTCCCATCATATTTGTGCAATGTGGTGTATTGTCGTACATATAACGTCGTATATATTGTCGTATATATAACGTCAGATTATATTACTGTAAGTCTACAGGTAATTTATTACGAGTACGCTGTCTTGATTTTGCTGGCATATACACCCATTGACAGTTCTGCGTCTATGTTCCGCGCCATTAGTTACGCATCTCCGCGAGAGCCCGGTTGTGCGAGTAAACTCCGCAATATTGTTTATCTCGATGCGTTATCTGCCTTGCATACGCAGGTCGCTCACATTTTTCTCGGCCGTCTCTACCCAATCGGTACTAACTGGATCGGGTAAAATCTAATATGCCGGACCGTAGCCTCGCCTACTCCACTAACGAGTCTAGGGAGTTGCCTACTTCCTCACGCTAACCGCTAACTTCTTAACCCTAACCTAAACTCTAACTTCTACACCTAAAGCGCTATATAACCCTAACTCAAAACCCTACTCATCCATGCAGTTCGATAGTTACGCAGGGTAACGTTCCGGTATACGGACCTGTACCCAGCTAGGGTAACGTTTCCGGCAGGTACCCTCGGGGACATAGACCGCCTTATTGAGCGCAATGTATACCCTCTTTGTATCGTTAGCCTACCTAGCCAGTGTTTCCTCATTGTAATTGGTTTTTTGGTTAACAACGGTGTAGTCTTGTGGCTAGATTACTGGGAGGGACTCAGACAGAATGCTGGAGAGGGCCAATATCAGGGCTCGAATTAAGCGGAGACGAGGAAGCAGGCAAGGCAATTTTTTTAGGCGGCATCGTGAGAAATCGCCGTCGATTTTCTCTAAAATAGAAAGGGCACCAAGGCAACTCTGCAAAAAATTTGAGAGGTGCACACCAAGGCACTTTTGAAAATAAAGGAAAACTCATAACCATTAGTACATCAACACGTCGTCTTGCTTTTAATGTACAAAACGAAAATCATTGGCCCCCAGTGTTAAGCTTACCCGTAACACGTGACACCTGTACGCCACCTTCGTGCTCAATGGACAGTACAGTAACAGACCAGTTTTACATGCTCCGTATCAGGAGCAGAAAATAATTATCCCGATGCTGTTATTATTCGCTCCTGCGGACCTATCGTTTTGTAGCTCATGCATTGGCAACTACAGCACCACGATGCGCACCGTGTTTATGTTTGATTCGACTGAAAAACGAACCTAGGCGGCAGTAGATTAAAGGGCATCCCTGACGGCAATATACCACAAAGGGGCTAAGGCCAGAGTGACTGCCGTCGGCTCGGGTTTGGATTTTCAGGGGCAGTACGGCGATTGATAGGGGCAGGGCACCGACGGGAATTGCCGTCGGTGCCGTCGGTTAATTCGACGTTTCCCGTCGCCAGAAAAGCGCGAGTAAAATGCGGCGAACAATGGCGTTAACGTGTAGTGTGAAGGGCTGCTCAAACGGATCGTATTGGGCGTTAAGAAAGACAGAGCATCGCATCGAGCCATAATTTAAATGTACTCAAGATGTCGATGTCCTCAGGTCCATCCATGTATCGGGTCTCTATTCCCTGCTAACCGTGCACCTGTTTCTTCGACTACAAAGGTGANACACCATTTCTCAGCTTTGTGCAATATGGACTCAATGAACAGAAGGCTATAATGAAATGTTACATATATACCACTCACAGTAACGTTATGATGCTGCTCATGCATTGTGCAGATAGGCTAGTTCCCATTTCAGTTTCTCTTTCCAGTTGGCTTTCTAGACTGGTACCCGTTCGCCACCTTCACTCCGGCAAGTATCCTTCGCTACACTGAAGTTAGTTAGTGTAGCGTGTGGAACTGTCGACCGGGTACCAGTCTAGGTTAAAGCCGGCTGAGCCGTCCGCACGAAAAGTGCTAGCGAAATTCTATGCATATAGCCTCGTTGTGCCATCTATCGCGCGCCATATGTACTACAGTACTACACTGATGTGGGGGCCTCAACTAGTCGCTCCCACAAAAAAGTTCAACTCCGTTTTTTACAGCAAACCAAGCGCGCCGAGTAGCGAACCAAGAATTACGACCATTTCTAGGAAATCTCTAGCTACGTGGGTAGTCAAACCCGTCGTGCAATCGCCAGAACTGCTCAATTCAGCGAACTTGCTGCTTACTTGCTATATGTAAACCCGTTGAAATTGCTATTCAATGAGTGCAGCGTTGTTGTGTTAGTCTGCCGCTACGCTGCGTTTTTCGCGCTTCGCTCGTGATCCGGCTGCCGATTGTCTAGCTGTACCGTTGTAACTGCTTCACTCCCGCTACCTGTAGTCCGTAGTGGGAGCGAAGGGGCAACATAGGTAGAGCTAGGGCTGAAGGCTGAAATGGACTATGATTTATGCATCTGCTGCTGCATACACACACATATTCAAATAATCGGGGGTTTTCTAGTGTGAGAAATGTGTTGATTAATCAAATCTTACCATTTTTGCCCAAATTTAGTATTTAACTACAGAATCGCACGTAATGAACAATCTAAAAACTGTTAAGCTCGCTAACTTTTGAACTAGTTTGATCTAATTTCCATCAATCAGTGCATGCCACCGTGTGCTGAAAAATCATTTGCTTACATTGCTATATATATAGCAGCTATTGTAATATTTCACTTCCTGATGAAAACTTTATCTCAATCTGGTACACCACAACTTACCTGAAATGCACTGCATATGCATTCAATAGTAATAATGAGAGTGATTGGGTAAAGCAGTGATCATACTCACTTGTGCATTGCAGGAAAGTGCTGAAGGAGATCGTGGTCAGTTCTCTGAAGGCAGACGACACGAAGGACGTTGTGCAGGAAGCGAAGCTGCTCTCTAAGCTCAACCACCCTGGCATCGTGCGCTTCAAGGACAGCTTCCTTGCCGGAGAGTTCTTCTGCATCGTCACGGAGTATTGTGAGGTGACACACACACACACATACTTTTTGTCATAGTTTGTCATAGTTATGTTATATGTCACGATAGATGACAGCACTTGTCCGCCAGTCATGCACGTGTGGTTCTGCTGAGTAAACTTACTTGTCACATACTCTACGAGTTCTTTATCTAATTGCATATCCGTAGTACAAAACTACAACATGGTGTCAGAAGTGGGATCAGGAACAACTCGTCAGTAGTATGTACCTGTGATCGAATTTTTGCACTTATCAGCATTAAAGCACAGACTGCTGTTCAGCCTGCCGGCGCTTCATGACCGCGTACGTAGCTTGCTGTCATGCTGTCACGTATACTGCTAGCCATACAGATCGATATCGTCGGCATCCCAGTAACACCTGGCGTAAATCTCCGAACGTTTCGCTCTTACCTTCTTCTGGAAGATATCTTGCGCACAGATCAATCCGAAAGGTACCTGCAAAAAAACGGAATCTCCATGTCGCTGATATTGAGACTTGTTCTGTACAGCCGCAGCTCTCATGGTTCTAACTTAATTATCCATTACCCACTGCGATGCTCCACTATAGCAGAAGTACTTTGCTCCTCGCTGAGCTTGGGAAGAACTGCATCTATCGTTGGTGACAGTGGTGAGGCCCGCCTTGATGGCATAGTTCAGATTCCTTTGGTCTAAAACACAGTCGAAGCGCACCGTTACTCTTGTAGTGACGACATACTAGGCGCAGTTGACCCAGTCTGATGGCGCCCTCATCCACTTTGCTATGATTCCCTGAGCTGTGAGGGAGTTCAGTCTCTCTTCAGCGGCCCTCACGTAATGCCTCTGGAACTCGGCGTGGTGGATGTATCACTGGTGGCACATGTTGGGGGCTGCAGGGCGACGTGAAATTCGCTTTGAAACACCGATGCCTTACGAAACAATCCTTGTGTTGATGCCAGTAGTTCAGCTTTAGCCAGCAGGATCACCTGTAAGTACCTGTGTAGGCTGTTCGTGTCTTGTTGCGTTAGTTAAATGCGGTAGTTCAGCCGTTAACTAGGCTTCATATTCCCGCATGTAGGCGAGACCCAAGATAGTTGCCGTCCATCAGCATGGGACTACAGGGAATGGGGTATGCCCATTAGAGCATCCATTGCGAGTGAGGGTGAAGCATACATGTACCGTATGTGCTGTAGTGGATTGACCTCCAAATGCAGTAATCTTAGTGTCATGATGGCGTTACATCCGTATGAGTGCCTACCATTAGTGTCGCCCAGTGCTTGTCTGGGGACACAGCTGTTTGCTACGTGCCTAATCGGAATGATGCTTTCCTTGCTGCCTCCCGTGTCAATTTTGCATATCAGCCGGCATGTGCATCCTCCACGGTCCCACATGCTACCTTTGAGTACTGCCGTGTATCGTAGACAGATCTTTACACTGTCAATCTGCAAGGAAGTGGAAGTACAGTTGAGGGGCTAACTGGCCGCGTCAATCACTGTGCTCGCTGCTAGTAGTAGCTAGCTTTGTATACCCTGTTTGTACTTCAGCCATTGAGTCTTTGCGTTGGTAGGTAACAGTTTTCGCGCTTCGAATCCTTGGCCCTCCGTTCGCGGTCTTCAACGCACGGCATACAGATCGCCCAGTGCTCGTTACTTTGCCACGATGCTTTGCATTGAGTTTCCGAAAGCACGGGCCACATCAGTCTCTGAGCATCGGTCGTTGGAAGCGTGCCGCAGCCTTCCACAAACACTCTTCTGCGGTGCTCTTATACTTGTGCGGATGGTGGCTTGACGCGGACAGGTTCCATGGTGCTTCATTGCATCTACTCTAGTCTCTGTGCCCTCTAATGTCGTGCAAATCTGCGTTTGCTCGCGTTGCCTCCAGCCGTTCTGGCCAATAATCGATGCTCTATCCAGAGCGTTAGTGTCTCGTCGTATTCCAGCAACTTTGCCTAAAACGTGTCGGGTAATGTGGTCATTAGCATTACTGAACTTGCAGTTCGTTGACTATGAGTGCGTAATTTTCTTCAGCAAGGAGATTCTACAGCCAGCTCACCAGTGCCTGTCTCACTGTGAGTAATTTGTATCTAAGCCCAAACGAAAGTGCTCTCGGGTGCGACCAAACTTGTTCGCCAATAAGTACTGGAAGCTGCATTTCTTTTCGTCATTGGTTAAATTCCACGTCGGCGAAAACGGAGCTCAGACCCTCGGTACGCCTATCCATATCTGCAGGCTAGCTGATCTTTCTCATGTCTCGCTTTTGCTCTTGAGTGGTCCCTCGAAGTAAAGCTCACACATTTTCGCTGAATTCTTTGATCGCTTGCGGCGCATCAGCTGTGAAGACAGTCCATTCTAAGGAAAAGCGTATTCCCGCCAATTCCGCAATTACAGTGTAGAGAATGAAGCACGTTGATATCATCAGCTAATTGTCACGTTCGTGATAATATTAACACTGTCCTAGTAATAAATTACTCAACTATACAACTGCCGTACACTGANCCTGCGGCAACTTTACACACAACGGGCTATAGTACTAGACTACTAGAGCTAGTCAGCCTAGTGTAGTGTATGACTAGCTCCAAGAAACGGTATTGCTATTAGAATACCGTATGTACCGTATGTATATTGACGTCAGTACACAGCCTGGTCGGGTCACAGGCACCTATATCTAACACGATCCCCCAATGCGAGCACCTTCGTGGGTCGGGTTAGTGTATGACGAGAAAACTCACAGGGAATGTAGGTGGGGGTTGCAGTATCGGTCCTGGAAGCACATCTCCTCTCCCAAACCCTAGACTTTCGACGTTAAATGACAGTCCTCGTCCTCTGCCTCGCCCCCGTCCAGCCATTGCTCACATTAGACTATTATTATTTATAAAATCGCAGTCGACACTTGAGGACTTGACCATGTTGACAAGTTCCACAATCAATCGTAGCGCCCCCTGGTTACCCAAGAAGGAAACTATTCTGCCAGTGATATGTACGGCTCTAGCGTGCTCTATAGCGTCGCAGCCATAAAAATAATATAGATATTATATAATATCAAGAGCACATAATAGAGTCTCTATTATGTACTCTTGATAATATCTATATGGTCGCAGCCAACCTCTGCCATGGGCTTGATCATAGATACACATGTGTTTGCATATATAGCTATATATCAGCCTATATCTGGTTTGATTCATAATAGCAGAAGTATATAATAGGCAATAATCTACTTCTGATAATAGGAAAACTAATAACACCACGTACAGGCACGAACAATAACAAACATAAATGATAATTATGACTACTAGTCCATGCCCGTTAGGTGGTCAGAACTTCTGTTTCACATACACACACACACACACACACACACACACACACACACACACACACACACACACACACACACACACACACACACACACACACACACACACACACACACACAC
>NW_014577590.1:227091-227435 GCF_000485595.1 Priapulus caudatus
TACGTACGGTACGGTTACGGTACGTACGTACGTACTTACGTTACTACTACTACACACACACACACACACACACACACACACACACACACACACACACACACACACACACACACACACACACACACACACACACACACACACACACACACACACAGGGGATGGGGCTGATTGCAATAAACAAACACATCCCATAAACAGCTGCACGTGTAGCTAGATCAGATCGTCTAATGCGATAGAGGTACGTTATAAATATTAATAATGACCTGCCCGACGTGTTATAGCAGCTGTTTCCATATATAATAAAATTTATGTAATAAAATATATTTATTACATAAATTTTATTA
>NW_014577591.1:1287-27532 GCF_000485595.1 Priapulus caudatus
ACGATCGGCTTTGTTTACATGCCTGGGCTTTTCTTTTAGTTGTAGAATGAAAGGCAAACACGCTGTAGCACCGTATCCTTCTTGGCAGAATCTATCTATCTAATATAATCTATTCTATCTATATTCTATCTATCTATCTATCTATGTATCTATCTTCTATCTATCTTATCTATGCTATGGATATCTATCATCTATCAATCTATATCTATCTATCTATCTATCTATCTATCTATCTAACTATCTATCTATCTATGCTATCTATCTATCTATCTAGTCTATCTATCTATCTATCTATCTATGCTATCTGATCTATCTATCTATCTATCTATCTATCTATCTATCTATTCTATCTATCAGATCTATCTATCTATCTATCTATTATCCATTATCTATCTATCCTATTTATCTATTCTAGGCTATCTATCATTTATCTATCTATCTATCTATCTATCTACTTCTATCATGTATCTATCTATCCTATCTTCTACTACTATCTATATCTATCTATCTATCTATCTATCTATTTATTTATCTATCTATCTATCCTTCTATTATCTATCTATCTGCTCTATCTATCTATCTATCTAATCTGCTATATCTACCTCTATCTATCTATCTTTTCTATCTATACTATCTATCTATCTATCTAATCTATATATCTATCTATCTATCTATTTATCTATGGCTATCTATCTATCTAGCTATCTAGCTATTTAACTATCTCATCGCTTCTATTTAATCGGTATCTATCTATCTATCCGCATCCATCCATCCATTCTATCATATATATCTTCTTGTAATCACAGTTTGCCTTCCGGGAGAAAATTTAATATTATGAGTGATACGAACTGTGTAGAGCACCCTGTGAGCGGCAATATGTGGTGGCGAAATCGTAACCCGTTTATTATCTAGTAAATTCTGCCGAAAGCTTAGGAAATCAAGGACATCTATATCGCTAAGACGGGTTTCTCAGCCATATCAGATAGAGCGCATAATGGCAAAAATGCCCTATATAGGAAATGAGGCAGCTATCCTTTCATATACTCCGTGTTCAAATATCTGTGGGAAATACATTAGTGGAACATTCACACGACGTGATCGTATAACTGAGCTAACCTCATCCTTTATGTTCGCTGTGAACGTGGGCTGCATACTTTACTATAGAGATTTGTCAAATCAGAAGATAATATATAGAGCAGAGGAGCGATGAGTGAGCGAGGCCGAGGCAGGATAGGAGAGCGACTTTGGCGGTCATTTCATGATAAATAACGAAGCCATTTTACGCGTAAACTCGTGTGATAGCGCGCTCCCCCCCGCCCCGCAATAGCTCTCTGAAAAGCAATCACTCTAAACGTTGGCGATTCGGGGTTTAGAATGCGGTTTATTCGAAATGATCAAAAAAATCGAGTACGTGTAAACCGGAAGAAGACAGCTGAATCCCAAAGTGCTGACATTCCCCGTGAAAGTAAGTTAGTGGTAGTGTGTGTCATGTAGCGGGCGGGCAAAGGAGTTTTGTATTGATCTTTAAATTTTATTTAACGTGAGGCACAGTTATGTCTGCCAAACGTGCAAAAATGTCGACAGCGGTATTCTATTTGCTTTGAGCAAGATAATTCGGGAGGGGCCTAGTACAGTCATGTATGTATTTAGTCAGTTTCCGGTGGGAGGCATATTTTATTATGAAAACTGGTGAAATCTCAAATGACGAACTATTTTAACCAGGTCTCTTTATTTCGTAATGACGTAACATCCGGAGATTTTCGCCCTAATTTTGTATGAAATAAAAGTGTTAGCGAAGCCTGATTTGAATCACTTCGTGTTTTCATGACGAACTGTCGGATATCCAAGTGTCGAATTTAGTCAATAGCATTGACTACAAATAACACACAAAATTACAACCAAAGCCGCGCGCACTAATACAGCATGTACATGCGGCATGCTTTCCACGCACGCATACGCACACACACATGCACCGTACGGGACACACACACACACACACACACACACACACAACACCATACACAACACACACACACCACACAACACACGCAGCACACACATACCCCCCCCCCACCACACACCACCCAATCCCCCACACACACACATACCCCCTCCCACCCACTACACACACGATCGCCGGCGCACGCGCAACGCGCACGCGCACGACACGCACACGTGTCGAACTGTGGCACCGCAGGCACGTCTAGGTCAGCAAGGCTGAGCATTTTATTTTTTAATTATATTGAAAATGCTACGTAGATGGACTCGATTGCGCCATCTATGAACGGCGATAATCTTCGAAAAACATGTCAGGGCAGGAAACGAGCCAAAACGCATTAAATTCGTTTTCTACAGCAAAACACGCGCGCCGAGCAGCAAACCGACAATAAGCGATGCATTTGTATAAACACTCGACCTACTGTGCGGAGTGAAAAGGGTGTCTGGAATGCCAAACTGCCTCAATTTGAGGCGATGTGATCGAGCTATTTATGCTCTCCCAAAGGGAACAAAGGAATGTGGATTTCGAAATAGTGCAGCGATTAAGAATTTAATGCGGCCGCGAGGCGTCGTTGTTCGCGCGCTTCGCCGCGACCCGTCCGCGGCTGCCAATCGTCAGCTGCGTCAGCCTGATATATGCGTCAGCTCACCCGAGTGTATACAATGTATTTAAAATTCGTGAAATGTAATCTAGCAAATTTAAATCCTCGCCATAATGTAATTACAAATTTAAATCCCGCCAATATGTAATTACAAATTATATATTAAATCCCGCATTATACTCGCGATGCGGTTTCTCTCCGGTGTGCCGTCGTCCGCCGCAGGGTGGGCTGGCCTTCATCACTTGACCCCTCTGGAGCAACCATCGCGTCAGCTCTTTCTCGTCCTCCAACAACCAGGCCGTCTTCAATCACGCGTAGCTGGAGGTGGCGGTTGAGGCACGTCGGTTGACGTTAGCGTGATCCGACGATCCCGCAGATCTCTCATCGACGACGCATTACGCGCCATCGTCGTGCCGGTGGTGCGGGCGTCGTCCGACGGGCCGCGGGTTGTCGGCGGATGTGGGGCGCGCACTAACAGGCGCAACGCTGCCTCCCTTCGCTTGCTGCTCGGCGTCTGCGGCGCCGGGGCGTCGGCACGGCGCGGGTCCGTGGTCGATGACTACCGCAGCAAAGCCGGACCGCCCTGTACTCGTCGTCGGTCGAAGGGCAGCGCCGGAGGTGGCGCGAGGGTGCGTCGTCGGCCGTCCCGGGCGGGAGGCTGGTGTATCAGCGGGAGCCGCGCCAGGCTAACCCGAGGAGAGTACCCGAAACGACGGGTTCTCTCGCCCCTTGGATACACGGCTTCCAGCGATCCCGTCCGAAAGTCGGCGCCCGCAGCTTGTGGGGCGATCGCGGAGGTGGCCACGCCAGCCGCGGTGTTATGAGCGACTGCGGGTTAAAGGCAGAACGTTACACGCGCCGACAGGGCAGTGCACCACGCGACGCACGACGCGTGTGTAACTCACGCGTCGTGGCGCACGTGGCGTGCACTGGAGCAGTCGCCAAGCCACACACCAGGGCCACTGCCACCTGACCCCACGGCCTCGCCTGAGTGGGGCACCTGCGAAGAGGTGCCCGCCTTCCGAACGTCCGCGGGCCCCCCATCGGGCGGCGGCCGCTCTTACGGCGGCCGGAGGCGCGAGCAGAGCGAACGCGCGGCCGACGCGTTAAATGATGGCGCCGCTGCACCGCCGCGTTGGCGTCGCTCTCGTCCTCACTCGTCGCGAATAGCGCGCCTAAGGGCTTTCTTCCTTCTTCCTCGGTGAGAGACGGCCTCCTGCGCAGCGGTTGGCGTGCAGGCCTCTCGCGCTGCGGTCTCTTGCCCCGGGCACTCCTTCGGTGACGGCGCCGCTGCCTCTTCTCCTCCCCCTTTTAGCCTCACCGGACGAAGAGTCCGCCGTCCACCTGTCCCTTCAGCTAGTTGGCTAGCCGTGCGGTGTGATGGCGGCGCCCTATTGGCTGTTGTCGGCGGAGCGGCGGGAGACCAGGCGGCACCCTCCGCGGTTGTCGGCAGCCATCTTGTTGACGGCGCTCCTCGCCAACCGTCACTCCGCGTATGGGGACGGCGTTCTCTTCTACGGCCGGCGAGCGCGGTAATGCAAGGAGGATCCCGCCAACACACTCGCGCCTCGTGCAGTGACCGCCTCTTCCTCTGCCCGCCGAGGCGGCCACTCTTGGCAACGACCTACTCGGCTCAGCGCCAATACGTGGCGGGAGTGGTGACTTGCCTGGGCGGGGCTCGACGTAGACCGTAGCCGGCATCCGAGGACGGGCTACGGGCGACCACCTCTCTCTTCTTCCGGTTGCACTGCGGCCGCTCGTTGCTAGCTGCTGCCTCATCAATCGTGCTGCTGTCGTCGCTGCTTGAGGCCATCGTACGCCCCCTTCAAATCTTCATCATCTATTCCTATCATTATCCATATATCTATGCTGTCCTATACTCCTATGCCTGTCTTGCAGCACGTTCAATTGAGGTTTGCCCTCCCTACCTCTCCCTTTTTACGCTGGGCGGCCACACCACTGTCACCAGTCTGACGTCATCCTCCATTGATTGACACGCGAGTTTCGCCACGCCCAGCTTCACTTCCAGCTGTTTTTTTCTAGGATTGCCCTTACTCCTCCATTCTGGCCATCTAAGCTTCTCTTCGCGAGGTAGCAGACTCCCCGTTTTTTGGCAGGTCGGTATGGTCTCCCCGCGTCAAATATCAGCTTACCGGGATTTACGTTGCCCGTCCGACGTCGGCCGGTCACTATATTGGCGACCGCCGTCGGCGACCTTTCAGCAGCGCTTACCGTTCGCCCCTGTGACTTCTCTTTTTTCTCCTGTGGTAGGCCGCTAGGTCTTATTGCCGCAACGCATCGGCCTCCGATTTACGTCGCCGTCGCGACGTCGGCTGGTCACTGCTATGGCGACTGCCGCAGCGCGATCTTTCAGCACGCACCACCGTCGTCCCGGTAAACTTCTCCTTGGGCTCCCTGTTGGTAGTGCGGCTGGGTTCATTGCACGTATCGCCCGTCCATTTAACGTCGCCGTCCGACGGTCGGTCGTTTAATGGCGCCGCGATCGGCCGACCTTTCAGGCCACTACGTCGTCCCGGTAAACTTCTCCATTCTTCCTATGTACGGATTCGCGTCTCTGTCGCGGCGGCGTGACGCCAGCCGGTGCGGCACTCTCGACCTGGCGGAAAGCCATGGCTGTTTCGTTCGACTTCCTTCGCTGCGCATTTACGGGATTATGCTGTCCTCGTGCAAGGGAAGTGTTTCGCGCACCGGAACAGTGCGTCATAGACGAACCTCGGGTGTGCATTCGTACCTCGCCAGCAAGAGGGCGTGACCCCTGCTCTGGGACGATCTCTGAGTTTCTGGCTTGGAAAATACACGTCTAGCCTCCACTTCCTCCCACGCTGAGAGTTTCCTCGCCTGCTTCCTCTTGCCCGGCCACCGGAATTTCCTCGCTGATGACGCCGACCTTGCATCGTCGAACGTAGGGAGATGTAGGTCAGCTCCCTAGATAAAAACTCGACGCGATGCAGTCTTCCCGGCCGTCGCTTGTCTCGGTCTTGCCCGTCTCCTTTACTGCCGTCAAGCCTCAACTTTCTGAGGTAGGCGAATTCGTACGTACGCACTACGTAGGTTACCGCGTAGCCGCTCAGCACCTACATCTCCGCGTGATACCGAGATATTTGGTGGCGCACTACACGCTGGGAGCGCGTTCTGCGTTCCGCGGCTCCATCATGGGCGATGCCCCGCCGGCGGTAGGATGCTTTGCTAGTTTTCCACCGCCGGGCGTCGGCCGTCGTCTGGGGACATGAGCTTCTGTTCCCTACTCCAGTTCCTCTCGCGCCGGGCATTCCCCCTCGTGGGGATGCGCCGTCTTCGTCGCCGCACGGCGCCTCGCGCCTCGTGTGGTTGGCGTTTTCTCGTCGGCGGCGGCGCCTACTTCGTGTGATTGCCGTTTTCGCTCCGTCGACGGCGATTCGCACCACTCCCGTGGGATCGCCGTCCCTTCTCTGCGGCGGCGATCTCACCCTCGTGGTGATACGCCGTTTTACGGTTGCTAGACGAGCGTCTCACCTCCGTGGTTAATCGTCTCTTCTCTGTCGCCGACGCGAATCTCACCCCGTGGCAATCGCCGTCTTTGCTCGACCGACGGCGCTCTCACCTCCGTGCGTGCATCGGCCATCTTCTCTGTCGCGCGATCTCACCCCCGTGGTGATCCCGTCTTCTCTGTCGCTGACGGCGATTTCACCCCTGTGGTGATTCCGTCTTCATCTATCGCGGCGAATCTCACCCTCGTCGTGATTTGCGTCTTCTCTACGCCGACGGGAGGATCTCATCCTCGTGGTGGATCGCCGTCTATGTCGCCGAGCGGCGCTGCTCCCCCGTGATGATCGCCGTCTTCTCCGTCAGCAGCGGGCCTCACCTTTTGAGCGGCCATCTTGCCGGCGCATTCTCGCCCTCGTAACAATTTTAACTCGTTCAGTGTGACAACCTTTGGCCGGCGCGTGCCGCTCGCTCTGAATTCACCTAAGGTTTCCCGGCATTCACCACGCAGGCCACGCGAACCTTGCCAACCGGCCTAACCGGGCTTTCCCATCCGCGGGGTAGAAATACCATACACACGTGTCCGGTTGAAGTTGGCCGGCACGCACCCGCCGGTCGTAGTTCCTTTCTGCCCTTTCAAGCCGCTCGCCCGAGTTGATTGGCGTGTGTGTAGGCATGCACATCTTCGGTGGCTCTCCTTACCCATTCAAGCGTAGCCACCGGACAGTCGGGAGCGGAAGTTCGCCCGCGAGGTATTAACGCTATTCATCATGGTCGATGGGGAAGTCCGTACCTCCCCGTTCCAAATATGCATCAGCATTGGGGCTTTACACCCCGTGCTTTTTCCTGTACTGTTGTCGATAGGCGGCCATACATACAGAAGGTGACGTTCCAGTCATGCGCGATGTTCTCACGCAACGACCTTCGACAGCAGCTCTTGCACCGCTACGGTTAAATCGTTCCACTTAGTCCGTGCGAGCTGAGGGGGTAGGGGCGTTTGTCCTGCGTCTTTTGGATCGCCGCAACAGTTTACAGTCTTCCCCCGAAGGGCCGACTCGAAGTGTCGCCGGCCTGGTTGGAGTGGAGCTGCCGTGGCTACGCCAAAACCGCGTAAACATTCTGCTAGGCGAGGCAATCCGCGCAGGGTCAGTGCAGTCTGATCGCTAAGGCGTACGCCTCCTGTCCACTTGTAAAGTAATCGCAGACTTACCAGGATCGTCCTCATGCCCGAGCCCCGTGCGGGCTAGATGGCCCCAAAAGAAAGATAGCGACCGCGATTCCTCTCCATGGGTGGCGCCAAACGGCTTTGCTGCGTATAACCGAGTTGCTCCTGCCGACGCGCCTTCCTTCTTTTGGGTGCAAGGGTTGCACTGCCGACACCACCTCTTTACGTCCCCTTCTTAGCCGCCAGCCAGTGTGAAACGTTGCCGAATACCGGGCTGACCTTTTCGTGACGCCCCAGATGTCCAAACATCTGCCCGCGTGGCAGCAAGTCCATTACTTTCTCGCCGGAGCGTCAGCGGCGCCACTAGCTGTGCAACTGCGTAACGCTTGGAGCCGGTTCTCTGGGATCCATAAGCGGCTATAACAGCCCTCGCCGTCTTCAGGTGTTCCCACATGGCCCCAGTAGCTTCTTGCTTGTCTCGCGTATTCGCCGCCTATTTCTTGGTACGCAGAGCCGTCTTGTTGCTCTGGTCTTCAGCTGAATAATCCCGTCTATAGACGCATCGCCCTCGCTGCCATTCTCTTAATTTCTCTGCGTCTACAGCTCCAACGGCAATGCAAGCGCCCGCCGCGATTGGCGGGCCGTCACTCTCCACCTGTCCGTTGTAACCTTGCCGCTACTCTGTTCTGGCGCCTCCTTATGTGGTGGGCGTCTTGGACAATCCGCCCTCTTGCACTTCCTGCAGCATGGCTGTGTGGCCGCAAAAGTCCATCGTGCGTTAGCATGCTGGCCTTGCCAAGTCCGATGCTTTCAATCGTCAGGTCAAAGTACCCAAGAAGATGATCAACGCGGGCATCATGGTCACCTCTGGTCTCTTGAAGTTGCAGCAGGGCGTCGTCAATGAGACATGGTCGGTGCGCACTCGATGGACGGCCACATAGGTAGTGGCGAAATTGTCGCTACAACGATACTACTGCCAGGAGTATCGCGGTTCATAGTACAGTACCGTAGCTGAGCGGCCAAAACCCTTGCTCGCTAGGCGATCGACCGTTCCTCTCCTCCTGCGTCTGTGGATAGCACTTCTCCCATAGTGCTGTCGCTGGCGTTGGTGTCTAGTCAGCAACTCCCACCGCTCCCGTTGAGGCTCAAGCGAGCACTCGGCGCGGGACGTGAGCCTAGTCCTCCAATTCTGTGAAGGCCTCTCGCACACTTATGCCGTCCAGCCGAAAGCGAAAACCCCTTCGTTGTAAGTCGGTCAAAGGTCGAGCCACGTTGGCGAAGCTGGGTATAAAGCGACGGTATATAGTTGGTGAATCCCAGGAAGCTTTGGACGTCCGTGACGCCAGTGGGGCGAAAGCCCAGTCCCTCACAGCCTGCAGTTTCTCCAGGCTCACAGCTCACCCCTTCGCAGACACCACGTGACCGAAGGAAAGGACACGCTTTGTCTGGAATAGTTCAACATTCGATAGCTATCAACTTCAGTCCTCCCGCGGTAAACCGTGCAAAAGACCATTTCGCAGGTGCTCAGGCCACATCCTCAAACGTTCGTCCAAAGACGATGACGTCATCAGGTAGACCAGGCATTCAGCCCACTTGCAGCCCCGGAGGACGAGCTCCATGAGTCGTTCAAAGTGCGCGCCGGACGTTGCCAGGCGACGCCCGCCCCCCCCCCCCCCCCCCCCCAACGCATGACCCGGAAATCGAAGAGGCCACGCCTTGTTCCTATTGCCGTCCTCTCGCCTATCTGGGGTGCATTTTGACTTGCCAGTAGCCCGAGTCGAGCGCTCCAACGTGAGAAAACCGATTGACTACCAACCGAGGGCATCTAGCGTCGTCGCCGATCCTATGCGTAGAGGATACGCATCCTTTTGCGTCGCGTCATTCAAACGCCTGTTAGTCCACGCAAAAGCTTGATGGGCTAGTGGTCCGCGTGGTCAATCGTGTGGCGCACACGGTCGTGCGTCCCAACGCGCCTCCTGTCCCCCAGCCCCGTTCAGTCATGCCAAATCAGGTCACTATGTTGAGTGACTCAGGTATGCTCTGCCAATTTGTACCGTTGTCGAGCGGTGTAGGTGGTCATCGCGCACGCTCCACGAGCTCCCAGAGGGTTAGGCAGAAGGGACCAGTTATCTCGTTTGGTTCTGGAGCCAAAGGGCCAGCTAACGGGTGCCACCCGCCGCCGCCACCTCTAGGTGAGCTAGTTCTTCACCGCTGTGCTATGACGCACCATCTCCTCAACGAGGTTAACCTATCCGATAAGGCGGACTTCCCTTCAACAGTATCACCAAGACTCCTCATCAGATTGGCCTACGCAGCCCTTTTGCCCATAGCGAACCTGGCCGGTGGGTTCAGCGATCGCCAGTTTCCTCTTTTCCAGCCCGTTTGCCAACAGAACCGTCCGCCATGGCGCCGCACCCCGGGGGAATCATCACTCGTCGGACGCAGTCACCGGCCGTGGCTCTAACCACTGTTCTCCATAGTAGGACGTGCAGGATGCCACCGACTGTCAGGTGGCCGCGAGCTACGTCTACCTGGCAGTCATGCTAGCGCGAGAGGTCTATGCCCAGATGCCGTACCTAGTACCCATCTCAGCTACGAGCATATCCCTGCCTATGCTCTCGTTCCGCGAGCAAGAATTTGGCTTGAATCTCGCCGAGCGACTCCAGCGGTCTTCCCTGCACGTCGTACATGTCCATGCTAGCCGGTGTCAATGAAGGTTTTCCCGTAGAAAACCCTCATACACTCTCCGGTCCAACAGGGTGATCAGCGCCTGTGTGTTGATCATGAACTCGACGGGGTGTGTACATCGTCAGCGGTCACGTGCCACGATGGTCGAGCTTGTACTCGCCCAACACGGCTGGGTGGTTTCGATCTCCCACGCTGTGCTCTTCCCTGGGCCAGAAGTGTGTGTTCTCTTCGGCGGCCCTACTCGTTTCCCGCTGTGTGCTAGAGTGTCGGCGGTCGTTTATCGGGCTGGCTCGTTTTGGCGCGATGGGTTGGCCACCAGTGCGGCCTTGCCGTCCGCACCTGAAAACAGAGGATCGGTCTCGCCGACCTCCGTCTCGTCTTCCCGCGGTTATCGCGACCTGCCCGTAGTCATGGCGCTTGGCGGTCTTCCGTAGTGTGCTCTTGCCATCCCATGGTATAGTCAAACCACCGCCCCCGGTCACAGTCAAGTCGGGTAGCGTTCGAAGACATGATGACTGAAGACCATGATCTGCGCCAGGTCGGCAACTCCTCTTGGCGTCCATCAGCTGGTCCGTCGGTCCAGGGTTTTTCCCGGCAACGGGCCTGGTGAGCTCGAGAGCGGTGCCCCCCTCTGCTGTCCAACTTGTCCACGTGCGGCTTTTTACACGGCGATTCAGCCCCAACGATCGCCTCGTACTCCGTCGCGTGAGCGCACCCTGCTCTAGCCGTTTTATCCATGCTGGCCAAGCACGTTACTCGCTGGCCGACACTTGGTAGGTTGTCGACAAACCTCCACAGCACCCCTCGCTATGCTGTCGGGCGTGGAGTTTGGGAGTGCTTGGCTGACGAGTTTCTTTAACTCCCTGGCATATTCAGCCACGTCTGCTCGGCGTCATCGCGTTTCTTCATGGCCGCCTTATGTAGCAGCTCCTGCCTGGCTAGGTGAAAATCGCTATGCAGTTTAGGCCCCGGAGGGTGGACTCAGAGAGGTTCTCTGTACACTCATTGATGACTTCCACCGCTGGCTTTCCAATGCCGCTGCGAGCTGGCGCAGTGCAAGCAGCCTCGTTCCAGCCGTTATACTCAGCGCTATATCGACTTTCTGTAAGAACGTTTCTAGGGTGCTACTCTCCCGCCCAGTAAACGGCCTCACTCTTATTCGATTGCGCTGTGATACGCCGCGAGCTGCCTCCGACTCTGTCAACTCCTCTGGCTCTGCCGTCGTACCCTTCTATGTCAGCCTCGGCAGCGGCGAGCGTCGGGATATTGCTTCGCCCACAACCGGCCCGTCTTTCAGTTGAGTCTCGGGCGTGCCGAACGTAACCTGCCCTGCTGCCCTTGGCTTCACGCCTGGAGCTTGCGCGTCTCGCTCGGCGGTGTGGGGTTACGTCGTCCGCGTAGTCGTTGTATGGCTCCATCATTGTCGGGCTGTCGTCGCTCACTGTCTCCGACCTGTCACCGACGCTCCGGGCGACTCAGGGTATGCTCGCAGCCGCAGCGGTCTGCTCCATAGGGTGCCCTACGCCGTACCCGGCGGGGGTACCGCCTGAGATTGCTGTTCGAATCCGCACACCACAAAGGTTTCTCTCTATCCGGTTTTCGGAGAATCACGCTGCATCTCTCGTCTGCACTCCTTTCGTATTCTCGCTTTCACGCTTCTCCGCAAAATCCTGTCCCACGGCACCAGTGTAGCATTTCTTTGCTTCTTTGTCTGTCTGTCAGATTATTGCCGAAATCCTGTCACTGCCGCCACTGTAGCAATTCTTCTCCTTCGCTTCTCTCTTCGCCTTGTTGTTGAGAGTACGGGTGCGTATGTTTCCTCACTGTTTTCGTGATCGTATAGTACCTTGTTGCGTTGCGTTTCTTACCTACCGGCGTTTATCGTCGGCTCTTCGCAGGTTTGCGGAGTGCGTGAGTGTGCGTGGATGTAGCTCGACAGATATACTACACAAGCCGGGAATACGTTTAGTGGCGTTATAGAGAGCGTTTATTCCGGAACAAAACATGTCCGCATTCGCGGTAGTGACATACAAAAAAGTTACAGCGCCTTAGTTTATATCCGCTCTAGCTCCCACTCCTTTCCCCGAGTAAAATAGTTCGTTTATCCTAAATTCTGCATTCTATCTAACTACTCTCTCTTTGTGTGTCCGCTAGCTGGTACCCTAACTGTTTGGCTAACCTTGGTGTCGGCTACAATGTCTAGTCTAGTGTGTGTAGTGCCGCCTGGTTAGTAGTGCCCCAATCGTGGCAAAGTCCTCTTTATATAGCCCCCCAAATGCACATCTATTAACAATGATAACGCTTCACGCCAAAAGTTACATTTGCGCGTTGGTTACTGATTTTGCATCGCGGATTGAAGCGACATATCTCTCAGCCAATGACAAGGATCGCGCCAAAATACATACACGCACGTGCAATAGCACAATCGCGAAGCTACTAAGTTACTAAACAATGCCTTGCGTGTGTCCTTCATGCTGGGGTTCTAAATATCACGCGACAAAGTGATACATTGTTGCGCGCTTTGTTTCTAAACCAGAGCACTGTCATTGCGTGACCTTGCAGGGCTGCCAGCTGATGCGTGTGTATGAATCCTAATGTGGCTAATGCACCACGCCCCTCCGAGCCGGCTACCTTATCTTGCGCGAGCCGCCTACTCTTTGCCGCCGCCCTCGGCGAAAGCCCCACGTAACTCGCGTGCCACCGCGCGCACACTATTTACCCTCTGCGCGCACTGTTACCGTCGGCGCGCACTATTTACCCGTGCGGTGCACTATTTACCCTCGGCGCGCACTATTTACCTTCGTCGTGCACACTATTTACCTGTCGGCGCGCCACTATTTACCCTCGGCACGCACTATTTACCCTCGGCGCGCATTTTACCAGTCGGCGCGCACTTAATCTCACTAAAATCTGTCTTTCATGACACGGGTGGGCCGACAAATCAGGCTGCCGCTCACTATTATAATAAACAGTTAAATACAGCTCAGTCATTTAGATATAGCCCCCTACAGGGTGTTACCGCGAATCATAGATATCATTATACATAACACTGAGCTGTATGCAATACAGTAAACATATTGCCAACATCATAAACAAATTGTATATAATAATATACATATACAGGTCCGTGACATATAATTACAGCTCAGTGATACATATCTATATTATGCCTAAAATTGCATAGTTGGCGTCACCTGGCGGGTAACTTCGTTCGTTTCCACTAACGTTTTTTTTATTTATTGTTTCGACACAGACGCGGCACCACATTATATTAGAAATCTAATATACCGAACTGTTATGAAGAACTCCTGATGATATAGTGTATTATGTGAGGCCTATATTGATTGTATTCAACTGCTGTTTATTCATGTATTCCACATTCCACATGCATTGATTACACATCATGTATTTCCGCGTATACTGGTTCCTTCAGTGTCGAAACTCCAGGATTCATTGCGTATTTTATGCATTTCAATTTTTAGGAATAATTGGACTGAGCAGTGCAAAGGAAAGAAAACCATGAAAACATTGAAATTTTAGCGCTTGTAAAATTGTGATGATGTAATTATGATATTAATATATATTCACAGATAATAACGAACGAATAACGTGCCGCGAATTCGTCATTGATATTCGTTTTGGATTCTTTTTGATTTCATTTATATTACGTTTGGTTTTCCGAAATGAAAAACATTCCTGTCACCAGCTATATATAGGCGACCCGATAGCTATTCAGCGATTTATAGAACCAGGAAGAAGAGAGGAAGAGTTAGAACGAATAGGTCTGAGCCGCGGGAAAGGATTGCGGAAGGAATGTGTGTTCCCCTGAAAGGGGAAAGAATGTGCTAGACGGATCTAGTGGCGATTTGACTGGCGTATATCCGTCGAAGCGGAAAAATCAGTATGAGGTCGTTCCTGTTTGAATTTGAAATCACTTCTTGAAACACATCAACATCGTGGATGTTTCACGTCGTGCACGTTACATCGTAGGCGTAGCAAGACTTTATTACTGTGTATTTTGTCTGGTGGCGCGATTGTCTGTGGCGGGGCGATTTCGACATGCATTATTGCAACTTTGCAACTAAATACTGACCTAGACACACCGAGGCGATGCTGGCAGCCTAATCATGTACCTACTACATTGTTTAGTATGGCCGACAATGCAAAGCTACGACCAGCTCGCCTTGCATTTCTTCCTGTGTAATAATAAACAGCATAATTATACTGATCTCTACTAAGACGCGTGATTACAAGTTTTTTACTAACATGCTTGTTTAATTCTAAAGCGCCATGCCAAATGCTTATGGTCTCAAGTTCTATTTGTCTTTTCTCTCTCTGTGCTGTGTGTGTGTGTGTGTGTGTGTGTGTGTGTTGTGTGTGTGTGTGTGTGTGTATGTGTGTGTGTGTGTGTGTGTGTGTGTGTGTGTGTGTGTGTGTGTGTGTGTGTGTGTGTGTGTGTTTGTTGTGTGTGTGTGTGTGTGTGTGTGTTGTGGTTGTGTGTGTGTGTGTGTGTGTGTGTGTGTGTGTGTGTGTGTGTGTGTGTGTGTGTGTGTGTGTGTGTGTGTGTGTGTGTGTGCAAATGTAACAAAATGTCCAACATCAAGAACTTCAAAAATGGTGAAAACGTGATATATGCATAGATATTTACAATATATTGTAATTATTTCTCAATAAAAAAAAGCATTCCAGATAAACATTAAAAATAGATACACAATAGATAACATAAATCCATATATACATAAAACATTACAACATGAATATATTACCAGAAACATTATGATTATACAATACTATTCATCTAACCATATAAAATCATGAACATCACTATTAGATCTTCAATTCATATATACACAGAACATAACATCATGAATATGCTAACAAAAACATTATTTTTATATACAATACTATACATACAACCATATAAAATCATGAACATCAATATTAGATGAAATAAGTACCAAAATATCTATAGCTACTATATAAAATCATAAAATATTAATCAATGTTATATCTATTCTATAGCAGGGCCATAGCCAGAGGTAAATTTTGTAAGAGGCAAATGTTGTGAGTTAAAGAACAGGGAGCGAAGCGAGTCAATAGGGCGTGGGGTATGGGGCCCGCTTAAGGGCCCCAGAAGAGATTTTGTAGGAGGAATTTGCCTCCTATTGCCTAATAGTAGCTACGGCCCTGTCATATAGATAAAATAAAACAAAAATATACTCTAATTTAGTCTATCCTCAACATTATGCATTATTCATGTCCGTCTCTCTCTCCATCTTTTCGGTGGTGCAAAGAGGTGGTGCTGTAGTGTCCCAGGCGATGTAATTCCGAACTGCTTCAAAGACATAAAAAGTGCGAAATGTACGCACGTGCGTATAATATTATATATATATATAGAAAAAGGCAGTAACACATTGTACATAATTGAGCTAATAATGCGTGTATTATTTGCGCTTGATATATATATATATATATATATATATATATATATATATANTTGCATTGTGTGGGGTTTGTTTTAAGACTTGCTGCCAAGTGGCATCAGACGGCCCAGATTTTCAAATAATATACAATACGAGATTGAAATAAGATTTTATAATGTTTTTCTTTTGTTTTTTTTTTCGGGCCACCAGATTTCAGTTTCGGGGCCACCAAAAAAATTTGAAAATCAATGATTTTGGTGGCCGATGGGCCACTGAAAAAAAAAGTTAGTGTCGATTCCTTGTCTAAGCGCCAACAACATATTTTCATGTCACCTGTTTGACAACAACCTTAACGTCTGGAACAGATTGCGTTTAACTCAAATCAAAATTTTGAAGAACGTAGAGACGTTTTGTGAAATTGTTTATTACATTTTACTGAGAGATAGCTTTACATGATGTGCATTGTACCATAAAACATTTATGGGGAATTTCAGCAGCTGTTTGCCATTAATATATAGTTCTTTAAAACGGCTGTCATGACATGTTCACAAACTCACTCTGCAAACATGGGCTCTTCTGAAACTTCATCGTATAATTACTAGAAAAGTGCTTAGGCGAGAACAACTCAAACTGTGCATGCTGTTTCTCTATTGATCCTAATGGTGTAATGACAGACAATCCCAGACATTCCATGGGAATAATATTATAATTCCCCATGCGCGAATAAAACGGCGGGGTGCCCAATTACGCTTAGGATATTTTCGACTCATATATAAGATAGCCGATGTCGTGCTGTACAGTTAGTGTTGTGTGTGGGACAGGTTGACTGTTTCTGTACTTGTGTATTGTCTGCAGTGCATGCGCTGGCATGGTAAAAATACACGCTGCCGGGTGTCTGGTCGAATGGGATTTTTTTGACGATCAGATTCCCTCGCTGGGCAAACTTTGATTGTGGTGGAATTTAAATCGGGCGGAGGTAATTTTAAACGGGGCCGCAAACGATTGAAACAGGGGGGAGTTTTCCCAAACGGGGGCGCGTGCGCCGTTTGCCGCAACGTAGGGAGATACCTGTGTATTAGTAGTATCCTAGATATATTGCTCTGAGCGCGAAGGCGGTGGCAGAGAGGGCACACTTGATTCGGTTGCCAGTGAGTTTATCAGAAAGAAAATACCTGGCTACAAGTACACGTCAGTGAAGCGCTGCTCGCTCTGCGGTACTTGTTTTTCCTATTGTGTCCTTGAGCTTCGGAAGCAGATTCTTCCAGGTGGATGGAGCCAGTGGTTTCACATCTCACTGTTGGTCTGAGAGGGATTATTGTCAGTGTATGGAATGCCAGAAGAGAAAATGTCTTCTAAGTTCTAGTCAATAAGGTGATGCAATTTCTCTGCATTGTCCTGAAGAGATCTGAATCACACAGTGCACGACGGTAGATGGGTTACTCAGTAGTGATTGGGAAGAGCGAGATATTTCTCTACAGATAGCAAGAGAGGTTCTTACAGAATAGGCCCCATGAGAGAATATCATTCCATGCATGGCAAATGGGGCTTAAAAGTTCTATTTCATTTTCAATAGCAGTAAGGGCGGAGCATCTTCCAGCAGCTAGACGCCATAGTGAAGGTGGCCTCTTTCAGTAGCTGGGTGCGTGGGGAAGGTGGTCTGTCCCACTAGCTAGCTACACGGAGCAGGGCATCTCCCAGTAGCTGGGTGCGTGGGGAAGGTGGTCTGTCTCACTAGCTAGCTACACGGGGCAGGGCATCTCCCAGTAGCTGGGTGAGTGGGAATGGTGACCTCAGTCTGTCCCAGTAACTATAGGCGTGTGGGGGTCAGCATTTTGAGAGTGGTTCTTTACCGGTGTAAAGTAAGATGTCAGACAGCCTGCACTTGCAATTCCCCCACCGGTCAGACACACCACTGCTGTTATATCAACGACCAGCAGCTGTTCTATACACTCGGCAGGCTAGTGTAGTAGAGCTAGGGTTGAGTGAAAGAGAGGGGGAAGAGTGGGGAGAAACGGGGAAGAGAGTTAAAAAGGGAGAAAATAGAGTGAGAGAGAAAGGGAGAGATATAGAGCAAGATAACAAGAGATATAGAAAGAGAAGAGAGAGGGTGAGAAAGGGAGAGAGAGACAGTAGTAGTCAGTAAAATAAGTGTGTAAGACAGTAAAAAGGTCTGAAAATCCATACAGTTGTGACAGATGTTGAAAATTTCGGTTTCTGGTATATATGTAAATTATAGATATTCATAAAACATGGTCTGGCACGTTACCAGTCCCGGACTCGGACAGGCTGCTATTTGCACCACTATCTATGTGTGTGAGAGAGAGGGGTGTGTACGGGCGTGCGTACGTGCGTGCGTGTATGTGGTGTGTGTGCATGTGTGTGCGTGTGTGTGTGCGTGCGTGTGCGTGTGCGTGTGTGTGTGTGATAGAGAGAGCGAGAGCAGATGTGTGCTGGTACATGACTGGCTGCTGCTTCTGACCTGCAGACCACTCCTCCCGGCAAGTCATTCGATATCTGCTGATATTGCAGTAGCCAGGCACTCGGGTCCAACTAAGCCCTCCCCTCACTTCCCTCCCCCCCCCCACTTCTCTCTTGCTTGCATGCCTGCCTGTGCCGAGTCATACATACTGGGGTACGTTTGGCCATGTTTCGCCTGGATAACCTCACCATAGGGGAGTTTTCCCGCTGTAGTAGTTCCGTGCCTGTGCGCAATCCATCTACGCCGATTGTCGTGTTGGGGAATCGCTGCGTGTGAAACGGTGCGGTAACATGCGAATCGAGTGTCTAAGTCTGCTGGTGTACGCTGGCTGTGAGCCGGCTTCCTATCACAAACGTGGCACGTTTTTCACTGCTCTGTCGGGTTTTTGCTGATCTGTGGGATAGACAGGATGACTGGGATAACAAGAGGGAAAGGTTGGATGACTGGGATAACAAGAGGGAAAGGTTGGATGACTGAGATAACAAAGTAGAAGGAGGGAGGATTGGTGTGAAGAATGTGGGATGACTGTCATAACGACGGGAAACAAGTGTAATACGGGGTTTAATCATGGCATTCGAGACATAGATTTCGAGAGAAATAAACATGGCAATATAAAAAGTAATTAAGAACGAGCACACGTGACATTGCAGCGACGTTACAGTAGCCGGAGGTCGACAACGCAACTGCGTCATCACCAAAGTAAGAGCTTTGAGTAATCAGTAAAAATGATTTCTCCAAGGTAAGAGTGACCTCGTTTTCACTAAAGGCGCAACGTAAAGTGAAAGTAGACGGCTGTGGAAATGTATAGTAGCGATTTGCATTTATGGGTAAGAACTAAGAAGTGTAATAAAACTAACGAAAAGAGAAAGTCATGCTGGGAACAGTGTGTCAACATTCCTAGCCGAACGTTCACGTCCTATCGTTCTCCCGTGGTATAATAATAAGTAATTGCGAATGTCCTCCGGCCCGGTGAACGAGGACAGGGAAGGAGGCTAATGACGCCCGGACATGTTATAAACCCACTCAAAATATAGATGAGCAGAGCGTCCCGGGCCTGCACATCGACTGGTACATGTTTCCACTGTAACTGTACCGTGCATTTTTATCTGTCTAGAATAAGCTGTCGTTGTCACGACTCACTAACCAACCGATTGTTGCTGAGTATATATGCTCGTCAAATGTTCAACGCTACAGAAGGGATGACTGGGATAATGAGTGAGAAAGATGGATGATTGGAATAGAGTGGGAAATGTGGGGTGACGGTGATAACGAATGGCAAGGAGGGATGCCTAGGATAATGAGGTGGATAACTGGGATAACAAGTGCGAAAGTGTATGATTGAAATAACACGTGGGAAATGGGGGATGATTAGGATAATAAAAGGGAAAGAAGAGAAATTAAATAATGAGTAGGAATGGGAAAGGGGGTTGAAGGGAGTCGGAAAGGGTGTGATATGTGAAGCACTGTATATATGCAGATTCGCATCGTTCGCACGTGTTGCTGAAATAATGCTTCCACTGTCTTCCATTCGCTGCGCATCTTTGACCTTGCTGTGTGAAGAATTTAGGGGAGTTTCGTTGCCTTAATTGCCCGAGGATTGCGGGATTTTTACGGAGCTAGCGCCCTGACGTCTCCCACGTGTGCCTCCACGAGTAACCAACCCATCCACTCACGTTCTTATGCAATCCGTCGGGTGTGAAAGCACAGCGGACGTGCAGACTGGCGCGTGCGCGTGCTGTACGGGGTAGAGGTACGTCCACTGCTGCCTGCAAGACACCGCGTTCTACTCTCTCACGCAGAAAAAACCCACGCGAGATATTTCGGCTGGCGCAACGCGGGCCCCTGTCTACTTAGTTACTTCGTTAAAATGTGTGAGTGCATACGTTAATGATGTCTGCCAAGATACCGTTGGCATGGTAGGTCATTGAAATGAAGCAGTTAGGTCCATAGTGCAACATGTCACTACTAAAACTAGAACGTAGTTAGTTTTCACATTTTAGTGTTGGTTTTGTGCCTAATTATGGTTATCATCTGTAATTGTTAATATTATATTATCGTAGAGTTTACCACCAGACCTACTCAGTAATTTTAATATAAATGCATATTCTGCACATTTCTTCCCTACCCCTAGCCGACAATCTTAACCCTAGCGCTAAACTTACCTAAAACTAACCATAAATCATCTTGTAAAATAAATTATCGGGTAATAAAATGATGCGCGGGAGCAGCAGAGGTTATGGTGTAATTGCATGTTAGTTGTTCACACATCAAGGAACAGAGATCCAATGGGGTGTAAAGATACGATAATATAACCCAGTATAATATCAGCTATGGCTGCCGAACAGCGTGCAGTAGAGAGTCTTGTTCAAGACTATAGGTTGTGCTATCGTATCTAGCAGGCGGAGGCGCAGGTGGAGGTGGTGTTCGTCTGGGAATCGTGGTGCGTACGTGCGTAAGCCACAGCCTCGCAGCCACAGATGCTGCTCGCGCATGCGTCGCGGTGTGCCAATGTTTGAACACGTGGCGTCTCTCTCTTTCTCTCTCTCTCTCTCTCGTTCCCGCCCGCGCACAAAATTCTCTAAAGCTGTGGCACCGCGGTGTAATGAACTCGTAACTAGCTACTAGTGAGAGAAGAGAGCCGATTCTACACACGAACACGCGTATGTTACGCCGGTTGTCGGGGCGGTATCGTTAGGACGTGTGATTTAGTGAAACTAGTTAGTGCTTCAACGGGGAGGATTTATGTGTGGAGGATGAGAGAGATGTGAACGGTATGCAGCTGTGATTGGCTTCAGAGAGGAGAGTGAGGAGGAGGACGAAGAGGGAGATGTGAGTGGCATGCAACTGTGTTGTAATTCAGAGAGGAGGCTGAAGAGGATGAGGGAAATGTGAGTGGTATGCTACTGTGTTAGGATTCAGAAAGGAGGATGAGGAGGATGAGGGAGATGTGAGTAGCGCATGCAACTGTGTTGTAATTCAGAGAGGAGGCTGAAGAGGATGAGGGAAATGTGAGTGGCATGTTACTATGTATGGATTCAGAAAGGAGGGTAAGAAGGAGGATGAGGGGGGTGTGAGTGGCTTTATACTGCTAGTGATTGGCTTCAGAGAGGAAGGTCAGGAGGAGGATGAGGGAAATGTGTGCGGCATGCTATTGTGTTTGGTATCAGAGTGAAGGCTGAGAAAGAGGATGAGGGAAATGTGAGTGACATGCTACTCTCTGGCTTCAGAGAGGAGAGTGAGGAGGAGGAGGAGGGAGATATGAGTAGCATGCTTCTGTGTTTGGCTTTAGAGAGGAAGGTGAGGAGGAGGAGGAGGGAGATATGAGTAGCATGCTTCTGTGTTTGGCTTTAGAGAGGAAGGTGAGGAGGAGGATGAGGGAAATGTGAGTAGCATGCTTCTGTGTTAGGATGCCAAAAGTGTCCTTCATGTATAGGTTCTATAGAGTTGTCAGCTGTGTGTACGCCGCGCGTGTGCAGTGTGTGTGCGTGTGCGTGTGCGTGTGCGTGTGCGTGCGTGTGTGTATATATAATATATATATATTCTCTTTTTCGGGCAGAATAACCGTGACTGACCACGTTAGGATGGCTGCGCCAGTTGTGATGTGCCTACTGATGTGTCTGCTAGGGGGCGCCACCGCTGAGCTGTTCACGGCGATGGCCGACATGGAGCACCTGGTGGCGGCGGAGAAAGCCGTCGTCGACGTCCTCTCCGATTACATCCGCCAGGAGGAGCTGCGGCTCTCGCAGCTAAAGAGGTAAGAAGGGCAGGTGGGCGGGCGAGAGGATGGCGAGAGATGCACAGGCTGGAGGGCGAGTGGGCAGGTGGTGGGGGGGCACATACTTTTGGTATGTGGGGGAGAGATTTGCTGTGTGGATGAGAGTTTTGCTATGTGGGGGAGTTTTTATATAGAGGGGAATTTTGCTATTTGGGGAGAGTTTTGCTATTTGGGGGGGAGCTTTGCTATGTGAGGGAAAGTTTTGCTATAAGGGGGAGTTTTTGCTATGTGGGGCAAAGTTTTGCTATAAGGGGGAGTTTTTGCTATGTGGGGAAGAGTTTTGCTATTTGGGGAGAGTTTCGCTATTTGGGGGAGAGTTTTGCTATTAAGGGGAAGTATTTTCGCGTATAATCAAAGCTGCGAAATTGAAATAGGCTAGTGTCAGGCTTTACTGTAGCTGCGTGACATGCTACAATGCACTTCCCAGCGGTGACTGCACGGGTGCTAGGAATCTATCCCACTGTATGTTATTCACATAGGAGAATTTAAAATGAGAGTATTGAACCCTGCCGCTGGTTTGTCTTATCTTCTCATTTATCAGAGAAACTGGTTTGCGCCACTTAAAAAGTGTTACGGCTCTATGTTACGCTGTCAGTTATCGAATTAAGCATCTCATAAGCATTAATATCGCAGCACTGCGTGGCGATTGCCGGTATTAGCGTTGAGTTGCTTCGACACAAGTGCTTCGCTGTTCTCTGGTTTTCGTCGCTAGGGATCTAAAGCGATTCTTCGTTGGCATGGACAAAATAGCTGGGAGGATAGCATTGATCTGGCTTTGCGGAAAACATACGCGAGGTGATATGTCGAAAAGAAACGTGGAATCCAAATTTCGTGTTGCGTTATCGAGCGAATGTAGTGCCGGTCTACACGCCCTGCTGTGTACCCCAGGTGGCGCTGCTGGTCAGCGCGATATGGTTCGCTGTTTTCGCCAAATTGTCACGCACGTCTATTGTTCATTCACCTAGCGGCTGAACCGGGGTCCTGGTGAACTAGAGAGTTGTGGAATTTGAATTGGCATTTCAATCGATAATGATCTAGGGAAAGTGAGCTATTGTTGTGTGTCGTCCTGAGAAAGTTCTTGTAGTTGAGCTCGTGTCTATCTTGTCTGCGCGGCGATAAAATTTGCTTGCGAGAGTTTGTTTGTTAGTCGTGTATCAAAATCGAATTGAATCATGACATGAGGTAGCATTGCTATTACATGTTTGGTGTGTGGTGGCTAGTTAACCATTAACCATATTAACCATTAACCATTAACCATTAATGGTTAACCATTAACCATTCAGCATTAACCATTAACCACTATTAACCATTACTAGCCAGCTGGCTGTTTACTATCTACAGCCTTCATGTTGTTGTTGTCGTTGTTGTTGTTGTTATTATTATTAGCTCATCTGACATAGTCAGATGCAGCTTGTAGAATCGCATGATTGTCCGTCCGTCCGTCCGTCCTTCGTCGGTCCGTCCGTCTGTCAACAGTTGGGCACAAATCTTAACCGCTCCACGTACGGTCACGATATTTGGCACATTGGGGGGGATCGTCAAAACGAGTTGGGATGTCGAAGCTGGGGGTCAAAGGTCAAAGGTCAAGAGGTGTAAAAGAAGGGGGAACATTCACTCCTTAACTTAAGGTATAGGGAGGAAATGCAGAATTGCGGCACAAATCTAAACGGCTCGACCTAGGCTCGTGATAGTTGGTGTATAGCATCATGGTAGGAAAAGCCATCACTGTGCCGAAATTGGAGGTCACAGGTCAAAGGTCAATGGGCACAGGGCAGATTTTAGACATTTTCTGAGGACATGGTCTGACGGAGCGATTGAAAAACTTTTTTGTTTCAGCGGTGACCTAGCATTTTTATGGCATTATTGAAAGGACCATGAAATCTACTTTCTGCTGACATGCGAAGAGTAAGTGTCAGATAACCTTTTGATCCTCAAGAGGAGGGTTAAACATGGATTTGTTGACTGTCTGTTAGAAAGAATTTGACTGCCGGGTTTGCTAGTAGAATCTATACATGCCTGGATGTATGAGGCTACAATGTCACAGTGAAATTTCAAAAGCTAAATTTGGTTAAAGAAGGTTTATGCTCCTTAAATCGTATAATTTCTATGGCATTCTGTACTGTCAGTATGTTACATGTAACGTATGCCACTGCCAGTGGCTACTGCCAGTGCATGTGTTGGTGGTACTGTGTAGTTTTTGCCTGTGTTAATTGGTTACAGGTGGCAGCTCTCTATTGCAGCCTGTAGGCTTGCGTAGGTAAATGGATGAGTGCTTATCTATTCTGTCTTGCAAATAGTTGTTGCTACTACGTACGATAGGAGCTTCCATCTTTAATCTGAAGACACTTAAACGTACGCGCCATCTCGTGGCAACTTTCATAACGATCCCAACGAACATTCCTTTGAGAAGGTTCCTGATACCTTCATGCCTTCCACTGTTTCGGCGCGTGTGTGAACACATCTGGGTCCAACAGGGTTTACTAGAATCCCACCACTCCACCACAGAGTCACCGCAGTTGACGTTAGATGAGCGCTGTCGCTCCGCGGCACTTGTTATTATTATTATCAAAATAACTATCACAGCGCTATTAATAACTATGTTGTGTGTGCTAGCAGCCTTTATTAACGACGTGACTCAGCATTAATCATTCCATCATCTCGATTACATCTGTGGAGAGCGCTAGTGTAATATCTGTTTACTAAACTGCATAACTCCTTATCGACACCTTCGTCCTCGCCATCAATATTGCTAAAGACGCGGCTCGTTAATTACTCTTGTCGCAGCCTCACCGCTGCGTTTGCGATGAAGAACCGTGAGGCGGCTCAGAAGCCGGCTGAGTTCCTTGCGAACCCGGTCAACTCATTTCTGCTGGTCAAGCGACTGACCGCCGACTGGGAGAGCATCGAAGTCCTGCTGCACTCTGGCCAGGCCGACGGTGAGTCGGCCCGTGGGGCGAGGAGCCATGAATAGTGATGGGAATCGGTTGGAATTTCATCATCCATCATCGGTTGCACCCAACTGATCGATGATCGAAGATAATCGGTTGAATGTTATTGATCGCGGCTACCAGATATTGAAATATCATAGATCATATAATTCAGTATTTTTTATAATACAACATTCTAAAAGCTATGTTACAGTATTATGCTTATGCTTGGTGTACGTTATATTTACTGTCTACAAGGTGTAAAGTAACCAAAAAAACGTACAAAAATAAAATAAAGAGTCATTTCATCAATGTTTGCAAATTTTATTTTAAATTAAAAAAAAGATTATTTATTTTCATAATCGAGCGTTTAGTCGGTTGCTGCAAACGACTGAATTTTGATTATAATCGATCATCAAGACATCACTAGCCGGGAATGAATAAAAAAAATTACAAAAATTGATTAATTAATTAAATAAGTTCATAACTCTGATCATTGTTTCTACTGGTAGCATTTTTGTAGTCGTGGTTATACGTCTTCATAGCTCGCTACGTTTACCCTGCGTAAAGTCAACTACTCGTAGCATGGCACAGGCTGTGTTTCCCCTGAATAACATCATCTACGTAGTCTTGGTTCTAACTTTGTAGCGTTGCACTTCGTTCCTCCCTCTCCCCCCAGTAACTTCATGCTTGTAGTTGGAGTGCTGGCTTGTTTCATGCTTCCTTTCCCCCTCGACAGCTCTCGCACAAAACCTGACGGCGTACACGGAAAACTTCCCGACGAAGGAGGACCTGAAGGGAGCGGCTACGGCGCTGTTCCGGCTGCAGGACACATACCGCCTCAACACGGCCGATCTCGCAATGGGGCGCGTGCCCGGCACGACGTCGTTCCCAGAGCTGCTCGGTGAGTCGCGCGGAGAATAGAGGGCGCCGCGCTTGCCCCGGCACGATGTCGTGCCCAGAGCTGCTCGGTGAGTCCCGCGGAGAATAGAGGGCGCCGCGCTTTCCCCGGCACGACGTCGTTCCCAGAGCTGCTCGGTGAGTCCCGCGGAGAATAGAGGTCATTGCTGGCATGAGTCGGAGTGTGACGCATCATTAGTGATGATTCAATCTGTAAGCCTTACTCCTGTAACACCCATACATGTACCCCCATGCATCTTTAACCCCACGCACCTGTACTCCCACACTTTTAACCCCCCACACATTTAACCCCACGCACCTGTACTCCCACACTTTTAACCCCCCACACCTTTAACCCCACGCACCTGTACCCCCACACCTTTTGACCCCACACATGTACCACCACACCTTTAATGCCACACCTATAGCCCTCACACCTGTAATCAACACCTGTAACTCCCGCACCTGTAACTCTCGATCGTTAACGCCGGTGTTCTGCTTACAGGTGACGAGTGTTTTGAGATAGGTAAGATCGCATATAACTCCGGCGACCACTACCACACAGTGATGTGGATGGAGGAAGCCATGAAGCGCATACAGGATGACGACGTTGCGAGCCGCGCAGAGATTCTCGAGTATCTCGCCTTCTCCATCTTCATGGTCGACGTGAGTGCCTGCCTCCTTCTCTCTTTCTCTCTTTTTTTCTCTCTGTATCTCTCTCTCTCTCTCTCTCTCTCTCTCTCTCTCTCTCTCTCTCTCTCTCTCTCTCTCGCTCGCTCTCGTTGTCACACTCTCTCTCTCTCCC
>NW_014577591.1:29028-30938 GCF_000485595.1 Priapulus caudatus
TTCTCATAAATCAGAAAACCTGACATATACCATGTATACCAGTGTTGGAAATAGCAGCTGGTATGCGTCGCTTTCCCACACCATAGATTAATGGCGGGCCGCCAGGCTATAAGTGCTCTTGGAGAACCCCTGAGAAAAACATAAATAAAGTGCGTTTTTCGTCACATTTTTCTTGGTTGTCCACCGGACAATGTCTCAGACTGGTTAGGTTGTCCGGCGCAAATTCTGGTTGTCTCGGACAACCGGACAACGCTTATTTCGAGCACTGCTTCTGGGATTGGTGTTAATATTCCGTTCCGTCATTATGAATCCAAGTAGCAACATAAAACGTAAAGACGGTGGCGCCCATTTTGTGTACTATTAACAAGTAGAACATCATCGGTGGCCATTTTGTATGCTAACTAGTAGCAATGTAGAATGTAAAGACGTTGTCGGCCATTTTGTGTGCTAGTGACGATGTAGAATGTAAAGAGATCGGCAGCCTTGTTTAGTTCATGTTTAATATTAGTTATTGACGGCCGTTTTGTGTGATAATAGCAACATAGAACGTAAAGACACCCGTGGCCATTTTGTTCACTAGTAGCAATGTAGAACGTAAACAGCTCCACAGGCTTTTTTGTATGAGTAGTGGCATTTAACATTTATACACTGACAGCCATTTTGTGTACTCGTTGTGACATAAAACGTAAAGACATGACGGGCATGTTGTGTATTAGTAGCAAGTAGAAAGTAAAGACATTGGCCATTCATACTAATATTTAAACTGATAATTATAACATATGATCTGTCCCCAATGATATATATCAACCATCATAAATAATACGTGAATTTATCATTATGCTACTGTATAATGATATATATAATTATATACCCTGCTTTATGGGGACACAAGTCTGCAAACATAAAAATATGTACCTGATAAGTGGCGATCCTGAGCCCACGAGAAACATGTAATAACGTGCGCAAGGATTGTATCTCAGATATACATGCTATCTAAATAGTTATCTAGTATACATGCCATCTAAGTAGTTCTCTAGTATCAACGCCATCTATAGCCCGTTTATTCGAGACGCGATACATCCGGGCGCCGACCGTCGACACTCGCGCGCGAACTGTCGATGCTATACGCTCGATGGTTGGTGCACAGGTCCGGACCACAGCCGGGCGAGCGGCAACAAGCGCTACTACGAGTCGTACATCGAGACGAGCGAGGAGAAGCTGCGCAGGAAGGGAGACGACGGCGCGGCGATGAAGGAGGAGGCGCCGGCGCAGCACGCCGAGGTCCGACACCCCGTCGACCACGTCGTGCCCGAGCGCGAGGCCTACGAGGAGCTCTGCCGCCAGAGTCCGCCACGGGTGAGTCGCCGTCGCGAGCGGCGCCCCCTGCCGTGTAGCTCGCGCCCGACAGCCACGGCTTTGTCGTGTTTAGTGGAGACGCACGTGGGTGTCTAAGTAAGACACGTGCCGTGCTTAGTGGAGATGCACGTAGGTGTTTAGCTGAGACACGTGTCGTGTTTAGTGAATTTTCACGTGGGTATCTAAGTGAGACACGTGCCGTGCTTAGTGGAGACAAACGTAGGTGTTTAGCTGAGACACGTGTCGTGTTTAGTGAATTTTCACGTGGGTATCTAAGTGAGACACGTGCCGTGCTTAGTGGAGACAAACGTAGGTGTTTAGCTGAGACACGTGTCGTGTTTAGTGAATTTTCACGTGGGTATCTAAGTGAGACACGTGCCGTGCTTAGTGGAGACAAACGTAGGTGTTTAGCTGAGACACGTGTCGTGTTTAGTGAGGATGCACGTAGGCGTTTAGCTGAGACACGTGTTGTGTTTAGTGAATATTTACGTAGGTGTTTAGCTGGGACACGTGTCGTGTTTAGTGAATATTCACGTAGGTGTCTAGGCGAGACA
>NW_014577591.1:30963-41023 GCF_000485595.1 Priapulus caudatus
GATTATGCATGACACGAAGTATTTGCTAGTCTAGTACTGGAGAAATTAGCGTTTGGATGCGCATAGTGCGGCTTTAAGGGCTATTGTCATACTTATATGCACAACACTGCCATACGAAATCGTCAGTTAAACAATGAAAATAATTCGATTTATTGAGCTATTTATACAAGGTGAAATTACCAGTCATCTCCAGTAGTTGCGCTATAGCATTTAATGCTATTTCCTTTGCAACTCGATTGCGATACTCTACAGACTATGTAATACAGACACGAGTTCTCTGACCATAAAATGGCCAAATCATCCTCCTTCTGCATAGTTCACACTTCTTGTGTTTACGCTGTTATTTTATGCATCATGTGACTGCTTTACTAAACTTGATTGGCTGCTGAAAGAAATCGCGCGCGAACATGTGGACACAATGTCGTATTTGTACGCACGCGATCGAAAACCGCGCGTAAATATTCAACATGTTGAATACGAGCGATGCGCCGGGCGTATGCGATCGCGAGCGAAATACGCTGCCGTGAGACCGGACACACCGCGCGGACCCGGCACCGTATTTATCGATCGCAAGCGGCCAGCGTAGAAAATCGCGCAGTGTGTCCTAGGCTTAAGTGTATATTGTTTGTTGTTTTTGCGCAGATGACACGCGAAGCGTGGCATAACGTGCAAGGACATTAATAATGATGTCTTTTCATCTAATAATGATGATTTGTTGCCTTACAAGTATTGTACTGTCGTGGATAGCTGTAGTAAGTGGGCGTGAGGTTGCATGGGAAGAAGATTTAGCTCTTGTATTGATACTGTGCATGAGTCTGTGCATATCGCTCCATTTATGATTACACGCTGGCTCTAACATAGTGTCTGGTGTGTGAATTCCTTAACCTAGAAGGAGCATTAAGCACATAGATAATATGGACGTGCATCGGCCAGGGAATGTTGGAATGTCAGTGCCAATGGGAATACCGTTTAGGATATGTGAAGGAGTATTGCGCAGTTGATGTGGGAGGAGGAAGATGCAGATGCTATCAAGTATGCATTGCAAAAAAATATTAAATTGTTCCCAGTTTAGATCGAAATTAAGTTCACCAAGATTGGATTTGATCTCGAACGAGATTTCACCATCAAAGGTTAGAGAGAAAAGTCAATCGTACATGTGGGATCATTGTCAGATTCTGTAAATTGCAGCTGGGATTATTGAATTGAATGCATGCGCCATGCACGTGATTCTCTTTTGTTTTTCAAATTGCTTTTGATGATTGATTAGAATATCTTGGTAGCATTTACGCTTTTGCGCGTCAGTTTCCTTGAATATCCACAGCATGTGTAAAAATTTATTTAAACTGTACTTCTGAAATAGTTCTAACAGCATGGAACAAAATCGTGCTTGTTTTCGTTCTTCGCTGTTACACAAATTTATTATTACTTTCATTATTTGTTATACTCAGTGAAGTGTTGCTTTAATTTTTTCAAGAATTTTCCAAATTATTTAAAGTCTCCCTATACCAGAAACTATACGTACTGACTTTTTCTGAGCATGTGACTGCCTTTCCAGAAAATTTCTGTCCACTGCACATACAAAGCACCTGCTATAAGCATGCTCTGATGTCATCACTGAAAAACAATGCAGGGGCCAGTTGTCAGAAACACAATTAGTTATGGCTATCAGTCTAAAATATCATAACTTTTAAGTGAAGTGCAAAAGTTGTAATATTTTTGACTCATGATATTCATAACTATTCATGTTTCTAATAATATGTCGAAGGTGTACTGAGCGTATCAGCGTGCATGAGTGAGCGTGCGTGTATGCATGCTTTTAAAAGGCCAGTTTGCTGCGACCAGTCTCTGACTCTCGATGCAGACTAATGGCATCTCCTATCGCCCTCTATATTGCAGCTAAAACGAGCTACTGTGCAAAACTCCGTCACGGGGGAGCTAGAAACAGCGTCGTACAGAGTCAGCAAAAGGTTAGATCGTCTTCCACAGCTGCGCGGCGCGCGGGGGCGTCGCCAGCCCATCTCCGTTCATCCAGCTTGACCGACACTCACCTGCACGCCTTGCGCTGCATACTCACTGGGCTGCACGCCTCGTGCTGCGATCAGTGGTCTGCAAGCCTCATGCTGCTATCAGTGGGCTGCACGCTTCATGCTACATACTCACTAGGATGCATGCTAAATTGTCACTAGACTGCTGCATGTCTCATGCAAGCACACTCACTAGGCTGCACATATTGTGCTGCACAATCGCTAGGCTGCACACCTCATGCTATGCACTCACTAGGTTGCACGTATTGTGCTGCACACTCACTAGGTTGCACATTGTGCTGCACACTCACTAGGCTGCATGCCTCGTGCAGCATACTCATTAGGCTGCACATACCATGCTGCACACTCGCTAGGCTGCACATATTGTGCTGCACACTCACTAAGTTGCACATATTGTGCTGCACAAAGCTGTTCACCCGGGTGTCCATCCAGTCACAAGCTCGGATGTTTCGGTTGTGCGGCTCGCGCGCCCCCACAGCGCTCGTATTCGCTAATAATTTGTATAGACAATATTTTGTTTTATAGCTTCAGAGAGCGACCGCGCGTAACATAGAAACAGGCCAGTATGAGGCTGTTCCGTATCGCATCTCCAAGAGGTAACTGCCGTACTCTTGGGAAGGGTGGGATTATGAGGAGAGAGAGGGTGAGAGAGAGAGATGGAAAGAAAGAAATAGAGAAAGGGCAGGAAAGCCTGAAATAAAGTGTGAGATTGGGAGAGAGGAACGGACAGAGAGAGAGGGAAGAGAGGAACGGAACAGAGAGAGAGAGAGATGAGAGGTGAGAGAGGAAGAGAGAGTGAAGTGAGAGAGAGAGAGAGAGAGAGAAGCCGAGACGAGGGAGGAGAGAGAGAGAGAAGAGAGAGAGAGAGAGAGAGAGAGCGAGAGAGAAAGAAGTAGAGAGGTAGAGAGAAAATATGAGAGTGTGACAGGTAGCGGGGAGCCGAGAGAGAGGGAGGGAGAGAGAAATATATAGGAGAAGGAAAGCAAGAGAGAGCGATTGAGAGAGGGGGGAGAGAGGTTGGGCAAAAATATTATTAGCAACAGATAACATGCTGGATACGTTTATAAATATGTGGTTCTATGCAATTATTCGCGTAAAATGCTTTGCCTCTGTTTTGTATGGTGGTCACCGTTTATAAATTACGTGTGGGAAAAGTTCCGTAACCTAAGATATCATAACACGGGGTATTACTGTAGCTATGGCCACTGCAGTAATAGCCATCGTGGTGATGACTTTCGCTTTAACAGCCCCATGGTATCTGTTTCCCACTGTAACAGTCCCCCATGGTAACAGCTGCTACTGTAATAGCTGTCGTGGTAACAGTCCCCACGGTAACGGCTGCTGTGGGTAACGGTCCCCACGGTAATGGCCGCCATGGGTTACGGTTCCCACGGTAACGGCTCCCGTAGGTAACGGTTGCTGTGGGTAATGGTATCCATGGTAACGGCCGCCATGGGTAACGGTACCCACGTTAACGGCTGTTGCGGGTAACGGTACCCACGGGAACGGCTGCCGTGGGTAATGGTCCCCACGGTAACGGCTGCTACTGTGACGGCCGCTGCGATAACGAGCATCGGCGCGCGCGTGTGCGTCTGCTTTCAGTGCGTGGCTGCGGTCAGATGAGGATGCCGTGGTGAGTCGCATCAACCAGCGCATTGGGGACGTGACGGGCCTCGCGATGTCCACTGCCGAGGACCTGCAGATAGCTAACTACGGCCTCGGCGGCCACTACGAGCCACACTTTGACTTTGCGAGGGTGAGTGTGCGTGAGAGAGAGAGTTAGAGTGAAGGAGAGAGATTGAGAGAAAAAGAGAGACTGATGGAGAGAGGGAAAGAGTGGAAGAGAGAGAGAGAGAGAGAGAGTGATGGAGAGAGGGAAAGAGTGGGTGGAAGATAGATATATATGCAGATGGAGAGAAGGGGGGGGGGAGAAAGAGAGAGAGGGAGACTGGTGGCGACCTGCAATGTGCGATTAGTCATTAATTGCGAATCGATCCATGTGTTTCAGAGGGAGGAAAAAGATGCGTTTAAGAGTTTAGGAACGGGAAACAGAATTGCAACAGTCATCTTTTATGTAAGTATGCCAAACTAAAGTACAATACTTTTTGTGTTACGGCATCACTAATGTAATGTACTGTGATGTAACGTCAAGTCAAGTCACGAAAACGATAGACGGGAAACGTGCAATACGATCGTCTCACAAATTCGTGGCCTTTGCCAAATTATGAAGCTATCCATTCTCTTTGTACACGTAGATATTTTAGCACACACCAAATGTTATGACTGCTGTCGTTGTTATCTATAGTGATACACATTACAGAAGGTTTGCAATCCCGAAGAAAAACGTTTTTGATGTGTAATGACGTATTGTGAATAACGTTGGTAACTATGGCATATTGACGATCGAATTTATTTGTCTTTTTAATTTTAAAATCTTTTTTTATGTAATGGCAATTAACACATTGCGGCTTTTTTGTTGCCGCATCGAGGGTTTTATTCGGTGGTGTTCCGGCGCTTTCAGATGACGGATCTAGAAGCCGGTGGAGCGACGGTGTTCCCGCGCGTTGGCGCGCGCATCATTCCCGAGCGCGGCTCAGCTGCCTTCTGGTATAACCTGAAGCAGTCGGGCCAGGGTGACTATTCAACCAGGCACGCAGCGTGTCCCGTGCTTGCTGGGACCAAGTGGGGTAAGTGCTCGCCTCCCTCTCCCCTCCCTTTCTTTCTCTCTCTCCTCTTCCCCCTACCTCCCCCTCCCTTTCTCTCTCTCTCCCCGTCTCCATCTCCCTCACCCTCTCCCCCTACCCCTACCCCTACCCCTACCCCTCTCTCTCTCCCTCCCCTCTCTCTCTCTCTCTGTTACTGTAATTATTAACAGTATAAGCCAGTTCGTAGTTACAGTCTGCGCATGCGTCAGGTCAGGTCATTTTTAGCTCGCCTTGACATCGTCAAGTTGAGCTATTGCCATGGGTCGTCGTCCGTCGTACGTCCGTCCGTTCGTCCGTCCGTCAACATTTGGTTTCGGTCAACGATAACTCAGGAACCCACATGACCCACATGTTTGAAATGGGGTGTAGTTGTTACTGCTATGCTCCCATATGGAACGTCCTATTTTGAAGCACGCCAGTCGACGTACTTTCGAGCCACGGCAATTTTTTGGCAAAAATGGGAATTGCCATTAGTCAATTCAGGTTCAACGGATTTTGCTCATTTTTGGTATGTGAATGAATAAGGGCTAGGGGTTTTGATATTTAAAAAAAAAATTATGCAACTTAGGTATTGTTTGGCTATTATATAAACACAAACAGTCTGTGGTGTCACACTCACGTTTTACAAGATTTCATTGACAATATCTTTAATGCAAAATTGGTATTTCTTCTCCACTCTGCCGATAAAACGTCTTTATTAGAGTAAAGATTTACAAAACATGTCGGAACGCAGCATAACCTATTTATTTCAAGCGCCATCGCTACAAAGCGGGTATAGCGCCATCTACGGTCACAAATTGTGATTCATTTTGGTTTATAAATTATTATTGCGATATACAGATGGCAATCGTTTCTATAATGTACGTCGATGGTTGCTCAATTAAAACTGACTCCTTCTTACTCACTCATTTGTGTCCTTTTTTGTGGTGAGCTACAGTGTCATTGACACTTTCATTGTGACAAAATATGTGTGCACGTACACATGCGTGCGTGTACACGTACACAGAATACGTGTACATATACGTACTGAACCGAGAGTGCACGCTGCACTCGAGATTTCATCGATTTTTGTCAAAAATGCCCTGGTGACCTGTGACGTCACACAACCCCTTGGCTAATTACGAACTGGCTTATTATAAACATTACAATAATAATTTGAACAGTCCAGTGCAGTGCAGTAATACTGTAATGTTGTTTGTAAAATTTACAGTTGCTAACAAGTGGATACACGAGATAGGACAGGAGTTTAGGCGCCCATGTGGCCTAAGTGAGATGGAATAAGTGACCGACCATTGGACCGGATTAGAGCGGCGCTGACTGCTAAACGATGATCACTGAGACAGCGGCTGCTAATGTCCACTGCCTGCTTCAGTCCGTTGTGGTCAGTGGTATTGTATGTGTGCACTGGTCATTCGTTTTGCTATTATAGGAAATGCTGCATATAATGCAGGTTTGCGACTTACATTGTACATTTTAATAAGTTACTTAACACATTTGTGCCAGTGTATCAAATTTGCGTGTGACCCATATATTTCACATAGGTGTTTATTGCGTAAAATTAGATTAGGTGATTCTTCATTCAGTTAAGCGGCAAAACCAGTCAGATACAAGCGAAAATGTGCAATAACCACTGAGTGATTGTCTCGTGTTTTATACTAGTAGATAACTGGAAGTTTTATCTGGCCAGTTTGTATAGCAAAATTAACTATTTCTCTGATTGCCATGTGACTGGTGCTGAGTCTCACATTATCTGAAATGCCCTTTTTATAAACGCACTATATGGTGCATAGAGGTTGAAGCTATCATGTTATGGGTTCTGTTGAAGTGTATTCAACAGTTCATTATTCAATTCTTTTTTACCTATAGTCGAAACGTGCTTCCTCTTTTCTGTCAATTTGTCGTGCACTTTTTTCATTTTATACCACGGTTTGTGTGGGTATGTGCCTTAGAACTATAGTTCCTATGAGTCATGATCTTTTATAGTTTTTACGATATGAGAATTGTAAGCTGGAATAATTTCATCTACTGACTGTTTGTTGTCATGGTAACGCCATGTGTCACTTGTTTTCAGGGTCCCGTTGTCAGAAACATCGTAACTAGTTATGACTTCATGGGTTTAAAATGTCAAGACATACGATGCAGTGCGGTGAAAAAGACATTGCATTATGACATTTTAGATGCATGATCGATAATCAATACTATTTCAGATGTTTTTGTCAACGGGCACCAGATAATATAAAATCCGCTTTAAGTTGTGTGTTTTTGTTTAGCGCCTAAAGTAATTTAATATTGGTATTTTTAAATTAATACACGAGCTCTTTTGTAACCGATTGCATACCAACGCATTCAGCAGTCATGAGCTGTGTTAGTATGTGATGTTGTCACCAGCAACCATTATAGCAAGCAGGGGCCTGTTGTCAGAAACAAAATTAGTCTTAACAGTAATCTTAACATTAACATTTTCTCGTAGACCCGTCTCGATCATCTATACACTGCGTATGAGAAACTCGTAACTTTACCATGTCTCTGTCAACGGTCTACGAGAAATAGTTAATGATAAGACTAATGTTAAGACTAATTTTGTTTCTGACAACGGGCCCCAGGATCAGAGGTTTACAAGTGATGCGCGTACATGTAGGTTGCAGCTGCGGCCGTACGTGCATCGCCCATTGCTCCGTGTGTGCGCCGGCAAAGCATTGCTAGATGTAATAGCATGTGCTGTAATTATAAGGTGACGTTGGTGAGCACCCGTGAATACTCGATTCTGCTTCTTTAATTGGCTGGACTTTCTGCATATTTTCGTTCGCCCACGTAGAAGATTCGCAGAAGAAGCTATGGCCTATGGGAGAGGAGAGCATAAAATCCGATGTTGTGATAGCGTAGTAACATTTATTGTACATAAGCCCGTCTGCCACCAATCAAGTCGTGCGTCCACGTACATGGTGCCGGTAGGGGGAAGAGATTTTTATATACGATCTATAAGCAAATTTTTTATCAAAGTGAATCCTTTTTTTATTCCGGGTTCATTCGGGTGTTCTGTTTAGCCGAGAGTCTGTATTGACTAGATTTTACTTCATATATTCTTCTTCAAGCACGATTTTATGTCGTTAGACAGATCCTCCTGTATGACAAGCGTAATATAGACTTCATCTCAACCTCCTGCGGTGGTAGGGACGTCTTGCTGTGGCAGACTGACGTAGTGCAGGCTAGTGCAACGCACAGTCGTAAATCTACCAAAGGTCGACAAAATGTATGCTGCCCTCTTTGTAAAGAATCTCGCCGTCTGTAGCTTTTGTGTGTAGCTCTAAAATCATATTAGAAAATGTCAAACATTGCGCTTCAAAGTCTGGAGAGTGCATAGTAGAGGCAGGGTTTTTACACACAAGCAACAGCGAGTCACAGCTATGCTGGTACTGGCACTGGTACTATTCTGGCTGTACTAGTACTCGTGGCTGTGCAATGTATCATTTATTGGCAAAATGTATTCAGAAGGTGCCATAATAAATTTCCTTACCTGATTGCCTGTGTTATGCGTATCAGTATGCGATGGATGCATTTTTCGTGTGGATGTGGTATTGCACTTATAATGCTCTTTTAAAGTTTAGGGGAAAAAATTCTTTATTTAAACAAATTTCTAATATTGTTCCAGATAGTGAAATGTTTTGTGCAAATTAATAGCTATGGTGAAAGATTTGTTTTTATTTCAATTCATGTTAACGATACAATTTAAGAACAAATAAGAGATAAAAACTGTTTTTAAAATATTGGTAAGAAATATATATCAACAGTTATTCTGAAAATATCTGAGTAGTACAATATGTTAGTACAATCATGCGGCCAAAATAAGCCGTGATTTCAAGGTAATATCGTTATTTTTACATGTATGGTGGCAGCAGTGGCAGTGACAGTAATGAATTCTAACAGAACACGTGCATGGGTATGTCCTATATTCATGTATATAGAATAATCATTGAGCACGGGCGCATAGATCGAAAGATTAAAGGATTACGCACAATATGTGTGTTTGTGTGTGTGCGGGCGTGCGTGCAGGCGTGCGCGCGTGCGTGTGCGAGAGTGAGCGCGCGCGCGTGTGCACGGAAGAGTGGGAGGAGAAAGTTTGAGAGAGTGTGTTAGGGAGATGTGTTAAAGCGGGGGACACACCATGCGAATTTACGGGCATTTTTCACCCACACAAACAGTGATCACAGGGTCACCACAGCCCTTGAAAGTCCTTGAATTTTGTACTTTGTCCTCGAAAGCCCTTAATTTTTCCTTTTGTCATTGAAAGTCCTTGGAAATAGGTCCAAGTCCTGATTTTATTTGTTATTATTTGTAAAGATTTGGGACAAGGAGAATATGGCCCTTAATGGCTTCTTCCATGGGTTGGAGGCTGAAGAAGATCTTTAATTTCACCAGCTCAGCGAGTACTATTAGCAAGAAATTTATAGAGAAAGGATTGCTCTCATTGAATTAGGGTGTAAAACAACTATTTTTTACTTTATATATGAATCTAAGGTATATATGATTACTCTAAAATGCTAAAACTACTTGTCACAGATTGTCCGTGGAAAAAACATATGTCCTTGAAATGTCCTTGAAGTCTGGAAAAATAATTCACACTTTTGTGGGAACCATGCCTGTACTGAGTACCTAGCAGTAATAATATATCATATAGAATCAATCAACAATCACGAAAACCCAAGAAAAGAAAAAAACCTTTTCATTCAATATCTGGTATTCTATCTATTTCTATCTATCTATATACGTTCTCAGAGATCAAGGCACTAGATGCAGACGAGTGAAAACAGAATTTCAGACAGGCAGTCGCGCCATTCGATGCCCGCTCTCTGTACCCACGACTCCAGCATGCACAGTAGATGAACAAAAGTCACATCCGCGCACGGTGGTACATTATATGGTACTTTAATCTATATTCTATCAGGTTATATTCTCTCGGGAATAAGTGATCTCCCTCTTCCAAATGGTATCGCCTACGACCTCGTTATCACGGTGAATTTTATTCTGGTTATCAGCCTCAACTTTTTTACCCTCCCCCCCCCAAAGCACAAAATACGATTATACGGCTATATTACGCGTTTTTACAGTCACACAAACGCGCACACGCGGGTATGGTCGCACGCACGCGTGCGCGTGTATTATAGGCGTAGATTCACGTTTTGTGCCTCGGGGGGGGGGGGTTCGGCTGAAATACGGTGATTTGGCTGGCAAACTTTTCACCGTGCGACTGATGCCGTCGACGATACTATCCACGAAAGGGGAATAATTAAGGAAGGGATCAAGGAAAGAAAC
>NW_014577591.1:41033-64318 GCF_000485595.1 Priapulus caudatus
TCTGGTTATCAGCCTCAACTTTTTTACCCTCCCCCCCCAAAGCACAAAATACGATTATACGGCTATATTACGCGTTTTTACAGTCACACAAACGCGCACACGCGGGTATGGTCGCACGCACGCGTGCGCGTGTATTATAGGCGTAAATTCACATTTTGTACCTCGGGGAGTGAAAAAGTTTAGGCTGAAATCCGGCCATTTACCTGCAAAAGTTTTTCCATGCTTGACTGGTCAAGGGCGATACCATCCGCGAGAGGGGTGTGAGGTAGTGCGCAAGAAGAAACGACGAGAGGCGAGTATAATATATATATATTATATATATGTGTGTATATGTATAGCGCCCGAGAAAGAGAGAAATTAGATGGGCCGCACGCCGCGCGATGGCATTTATGGAACACGGTTAAAAAAGGGCGACGTCGCGTTTGAAAAGAGAGAGAGAGAGAGAGAGACTGTGTGTGCGTGCGTGCGTGCGTGTGCGTGCGTGTGTGTGCGTGTGTGTATGTGTGCGTGTGCGTATGTGTGAAAGAAAGAGGGAGAGGGTGAGCGGGAAGGCGAGAGAAGTAATTATATATTAGAAGGAATATGTGCATCGATCCATGCTTGTGTGTGTTCCGTTTGTGCCGTACGTGCGTATGTACTGCCCATACGTGTGCACATCTCCGTCTGCATTCTTTCCTCCCTCCGTCCCTCTCTCATTTCTCTCCTCTTTCCTTCCTCCTCCCCCCTCACTCCCTTCCCCTCAGTATTTCCCTCCCCCTCTCGCGGATAGTATCGCCCACGGCATCAGTTGCGCGGCTATATAATACGTTTTGTCAGTCACACAAACACATACACACATTAACGGACGCGCACACGCAGGTATGGTCGCACGCGCGCGTGCGCGTGCATTATAGGCATAAATTCACATTTTGTGCCTCGGGGGGGGGGGGTTAAAAAGTTTCAGCTGAAATACGGTCATTTGGCTGGCTAACATTTCACCATATATGATAGACATTAATTCGAATTTGTGACTGTTACTAAATACCATTTGTGTCTATTATTAAATCATTTAGTGTTTGTCAATAATTCCATGCCCGTGATTGGCAGAGGAAAAATAAGTTGTATCTGATTGGTTGATTTAACGGCTGTCACTAAATAAAATATATGATAGACATAAATTCGAATTTGACTGTCACTAAATACCATTTGTGTCTATCGACTATCATTAAATCATTTAGTGTTTGTCAATAATTCCATGAGAAAATGATTGGCTGAGAAAAAATAGGTTGTATCCGATTGGTTGATTTAATGACTGTCACTAAATGGAATATATGATAGTCACTAAATAGACAATATCATACATTAATTCGAATTTGTGACTGTCACTAAATACCATTTGTGTCCCACCTCGCCTGCCATATACGTCGGTAATCGGCGAGCTATAGCAGCTGTTTAATCTGCTGTCGGCACTCGTGTAAAACAACTATTTATGATGACTCTAAAAAGCTAAAACTACTTGTCACGGATTGTCCTTGAAAAAAAAATGTCCTTGATATGTCCTTGAAAGGTCATTGAAAACTAATTCACACTTTTGTGGGAACCATGGATCGGTATTATGATGTTATGTCAAACAACGCGAATAAAATCTTGCCATGTTTTCTGTGTCAGGCGTGTCTTATGGTTACAATCAAGGTAGGAGTGGTCTGATGTGCATATTGCGATAAAATCGCTAGCATATATATTAGCATCTCATTATAAATAGAGCTCGCTTCAGTTCTACCACACCTCGCTGTTCATATACGTATCTCGAACCAGAGAAGAAAGCCAATGTGAGGAAAGCCAATAGACAAATGAGCACAGGTACGCGTATACCTACGCAGGTATGAGCATACCTACGCGTATACACTTAAACCATTTCAATAATTGCGAGGAATACCTATGCTACTTATAAAACACATGAACACAGGAATTCATGAAACCAAAGGAACACAGCTAGGTACTTTTGCACACGTACACTTAAGCCGCTTTCAATAATGGCAACGAATATATGCTACATATGAACCCACCCACTCTCGAACGAGTTTATCTCCGACTTTCGCGCAATCGATTTACAAGAGTCAATTTAAAATCAGTTACCGTTTCTAACCTAAGGAATCGGTATACCTCACTATCTTTTAATGTGTGACTGGCACACTATACTACTGGCATACATGTGTGTGGCACTGGCATACTACGCGAAATAGCTCAGTGGGTAAGGGCATGGTAAATCTGGGTAAAGAGGGCAGTTTCAGGCAAATTATTTTGCGTTTTATTTCTTTCATTTGATTTTCCAATTCCTATGTTTCTATTGTTACTTAGCTCAGAGTAATAATTATTAGGAACATTTGGAATTACAATACTAACTGGGAAATAATAATCTGTGCGTGCGTGTATAATATGTGCACGTGTGCATGCCTGTACGCGTGAGTGCGTGTGCCTGCGCATGTGCGTATGTGGGCGTGCGTATGTTTATGTTTGTACTCGTGTGCATGCGTGAGTGCGCGCATGCATGTGTGCGTGAATGCACGCGAGTGTGCGCGTGTATGCATGTGTGTGTACGTCCATATGTGCGTGTATGTGCGTGTGCGTGTGTGTGCGCGCATTTATCTTAACCATAACATAACGTTATAGTATGGTTTTGTGTTAGCTGAGATCGAAATGCCGATAGCAATATCACGTTATATAAACAAGTGCCGCAGTGCGACAGGGCTCATCTGGTGTCTGGTGTTCTGCTGATAAATTCATTTGTGCATAGCAAGACGTCTTATACATAAGTCTTCTTTATTCTTGTTTGACTTTCGTAGCCATGCAATTCGAACAAATATATCAGCTACACTTTCGCACCCACCTAATCTCTATGCATTGCAGACACATGTGCATTGCAGGTTGGCAGGCAACAATTATGATTAGAAGCGTGCCGGTCATGGGCTGCCCCGTGTTTTTGCCTACCCACGCGAGCATTCACTGATTCAGCCTTCAGGGTGCTATAGACAGACTTCTTTAGAACATAATAAGATTTAAGGAGCGTAAACCTTGTTCAACAAACATTTGCCTTTGCAATTCAACTGTGCAACTGTAGCCTCACATTCACACAGGTATGGGCTCTAATAATAGCAAAAGCAGTTCAGTTCTTTGTTAACAGTCAACAAATCAATGTTTAACCCTCCTCTTGAGGATCAAAAGGTTATCCGACACTTACTCTTCGCATGTCAGCGGAAAGTACATTTCACGGTCCTTTCAATAAAGCCATAAAAATGGTAGGTCACCGCTGAAACAAAAAAGTTTTTCAATCGCTCCGTCAGACCATGTCCTCAGAAAATGTCTAAAATCTGCCCTCTGCCCCCATTGACCTTTGACCTGTGACCTCCAATTTCGGCACAGTGATGGCTTTTCCTACCATGATGCTATACACCTATAGACACATATGGGCATAAGACAGAGGATACTGCATGCATGCAAGCATTTGACATCTATGATAGCAAATTGTAGCTATAGAGCTGCATGCCGTGGTTGATAGCGTACAAAATTTGTATGATAGAAATGTTTGATATAATTATGAGGCATGATTTTTTTTACTCACAAATATACAAATTTACAACTAGGAAAGCCCTTTCACAGCCGATTCGTGTGGCAGTAAATGAGCTAGAAATCTTTCTAGGCAAGATGTGTATTTTGTACAGCACTTTTCAACTATAACATATATATATATATATATATATATATATATATATATCCTATCGTATGTACATCATATATATCGTAATCAACTATGTTATTAACCACCTTTTCATTCACAACCATAATTATGCAATGCTGGATCCTTCATCATAGGATATGGAGCTTGTTCCACCTTAGCATCCTAGTTTTACTCTACATTCCTACCTATACAGAGAGCACGTGCTTCATACATGCTACAGCTACGCCATAGTCTAATTTGCACAAATCATTCTAACACAAAGTGTCTTTTAGTAGTCACTGTGATAATTGTCTAATTTCGCTCATGAACGCTCAGCATTGGATACAATAAAATTATTATACATACCAATTAAATTCATGTAAAATCACACTAGTAATTATGCTCACCACAAAAGCATTCTTAGTGTGTCGGCGTGAAATTACTTACAATTTTACAATGCTAAAAAGTACACTTGCGAGAAATCATATATACTACCATCAAGTACATAATGGCTTCAAAGTGCCAACTCAGGCCTTACAAACAGGTCATAAGCATCTAGCTAACACACAGAACACACTGTTCTACTGGCCGCGAGCCACTTAAATAATTTAGAGGATTCCATCCATACCGACGCATAAAGTGTCTATGTTTCCGGGTGCCGCCGCCACCAGCAGCCAGCTATTACCACTGCCGCTGCCGTGGAGTAACGCATGTCTCTCCAATGCCTGCTCGTCGTAGAATGCGGCCCCGCACACCGGACACTTGTGCAGTCATCTGCTGTGATGGGCGTAATGGTCTCGGGAATATTCACAATTGTCAAATTGTTGTCATTCTCGGGTTCACTATTGGCACTCTCACCATCTGCATCGTTATCAGTCTCCTCCGTTTGACGAAACATTTCAGTGCATTTCCCCTCATTGCAGTGTTTGCAGAACGTTGCAACTCAAGTGAACGCTGAACGAATAGTTGTAGTGAAGATGATTTTGCTGTTCTCAATGTGTGGTGATTCCAAATGGCTGTGAAATCATCCAAAGATTTCTGAATGCGTGGCAGGTACACATAATGCAGTGCAAACAGTTGCTCATCACTATTCGGATTCAGTACATGATTCGCTTCAAGCTGGCAGAAAAGTTCATAAAACACATTGGTGGAGCCATTCCATGCATCCACCCACAGTCTCTCGATGCGGATATTGTGGACGCTCTTTCCTCTTATTGCGCTTCCACGCACTGCCCCGCGATAGTGCAACATTGCATCGCAGACAAAGATATTCTCTCCCCTTATCCACTCGAACCCGTGACGGCCAACCATACTCTTTCACGGCATTTTCAAAGTGTTGATATACTGTTGTCGCCTTGTTGTTGATGGAAGCCTTCAGAAAAACTATCAATCTTGAGTATCCATCGACTGCACCGTTATACGCCAACTGATAAAAACAAAATGGAAATTAACAAGAGTAAGGAAACAAAATTATGTAATATATCTTATTATGAATCCATTAAATTTTCACCAGTGCGGCCATATTGAATATCGCAGATCGCGATCACGAACCTTCCTCTACTCAGCCCCATGTACCAAGCAAAAATGGAGTGGACTTTATTGTAACAAGTGCCGCAGAGCGACAGTGCCCTCCTGCTACCGTGTTTGCGCTCAGAGCATATATCTAGGATACTACTAATACAGATCTAAAATCTATGATAGGCTTTCCTATAGCTACTGGTAGTACAGTAATAAAGATACAGCTGTGTAACTTTAATGAATTCGCTATATTAACATGTTATCATGGATATGCGTCGAGCGCAAGCGTAGTGGTGGTGGTGGGGGAGGGTGGGGGGAGGATGGGTGGAGGGGCGGGTGGAGGGGGCTCTAATAGCAAAAGCAGTTCAGTCCTTTGTTAACAGTCAACAAATCCATGTTTAACCCTCCTCTTGAAGGTCAACAAAAAAGTTTTGCACTCGGTCCATTAGACCATGTCATCAGCAAAGGTCTGATATCTGACCTTTCCCCCACTGCCCTTTGACCCGTGACCTCCAATTTCGCGCTGGTGATGGGTTTCCACCCCATCACACTATACATCGAATATTAAGAGCGTAGGTCAATTCCGTATTTCCTCCTATACCTTAAGTTACGGGGGAAATATTCCCCCTCCATTGACACTTCTTGACCTTTGACCCTTGACCCTCAAATTCGACATCCCGAGTCCTTTTCGCAATCCCCCCCTCCCCGACGTACCGAATATCAAGACCGTACGTCGAGTGGTTAAGATTTGTGCCCAACTGTTGACGGACGCAAGGACGGACGCACGGAAAGACTGACAATCATGCGATTCTACAAGCTGCATCTGACTTCGTCAGCTGAGCTAAAAAGAGGCATCTTGGGAAATATGTGTCCGATATCGTAATCATGGTAGCAAGATGTAATCCACAAAGAGTTTTTGGCTGGTGAATGTCCGGTCGTCATTTTCGATTGATGATTAGATTGTGGCGTCATCTTTTGACAAAACAGCTAGCTGTCTATTTGAAGCAGTGGTTGGAGACTTGGCGGGTGCACGAAAAACTACTGCGAGAGGAGTGTAATTTCCATTAGAATTAGAAGGCCCCTGTGAAGTGTGGGTAATAAAAATTGCATCCTAGTATAATAAAGCGGATAGATTTCGTCCTCGACATGATGCCGCAAGGACAGCCAAATGGTGCATCAGATGAACAACACCAGGTTCATTCCTGCGGTCACAGCCAACAAGAGCAGTCATCATGGTCATACACTAGGGTTTCTACCATTACCTTATTAATTTCATGTTGCCATCCAATTGCTAAAGGGAATTAGGTCCCTTGACACTGTATTCTCGCCGTTTAAGTGTAGGTCTTGATCGCAGAGCCACTCCAAATGGGTCGACGCGTCGAACAGATTCACGTACTTTGTCTCGCGGAACATTGATGCCCTTGTTCCGTAACTTCACATGGACATTGTTTGCACCAATCTGTCGGTTGTCATGAATAGCATCTTTCACAGCTGCATCTAGCTCCTCCTGAGCCATCACCCGTGGTTTGTCCAGGACAGCCAATCCAAACTGCCTGAAAAGTGATTAAACAAATGATCATGATGATTGCATGCCAGGTCCTAGGAAAACATGATGAAAGTTCAAACATGCATTTTTTCAGATTCATTTCAGAATTTTTGTTGTGGATGGTATGTAGGCTATAGTTTCTTTCACATAAATTAATATTCATTATTCTTGGCTATTGTTGAATATTTTTGGCACCACGTGGAACAGTCTACTACCACAAGACCGCAATACATTCGTGCCAGTACCTGCCACCATGCAGTGTCCCGGTCTTCAATGGAACCTGAAAACATTCTTGTTCTCAAGTCACAGTGGTATAGCATGCCCTGAACTTTCAAATCATAGTGTCATTGACATGATTGATAACTTTCAGTGTAGGCCTATTGAGGCTAGCACATTTTTCATATTTTTGTACATGTGAATGATTAAGCCTACCTCATCTTCCTCTGGATTGTTTTAGTAGACACCTTTAGCATTTCTGCCATTTTTCTGTTCGTGAACCGACACGCAAGAAAAGATTCCAACTGGGGTTTGGTAATATTATACTGTGGAGCTCCTCTTACTCCACTTGCAATGCGGTAGCTTCTGTATTCAGTGGACTGTGCATTTCCTGGAATAAATAAAATAATATGGCAGAGACCAATCGATGACCTCTCGGCAGTTTCCAGAGACTTCGGAAGACATTGGCTGGTGATGTCCGGTCGTCATTTTCACCTGTCTAGATGATTCAATTGTGGCGCCGTCTTTTGACAAAACTTTCGAACATGTCGAAGGCCTAGCCAGGCCCTAGCATATAGGACTACTTAGGCATAATTACATCAAGCATGCTAGCCCCAAACAGTGGCGTAGCTAGGATTTTTTCAGCGGGGGGGGGGGGGCGGGGGGGCTTTCATTTTTGGGGGGGGGGACAATATATAATTTTACTGAGATGTGGTTCGAACCCTCTTTCTTTGTATTATACTGTTCTAACGGCATTGTTTTTAATTCAATTTTTTTTTTATCAAGCATGAATTTTCAGTGGGGGGGCACCTGGGGGGGGCACAGAAAATTTGTGAGGGGGGCACGTGCCCCCCAGGCTCCCCCCGTAGCTATACGCCCCTGGCCCCGAAACCCTAGCCCCATGCTTAGGCCACATGAGCTTGCAGGCTATTGTGGAGATTTCAGGGGGGATGACGTCATACAACCAGAGACCAGTTCAACAGCGACAGGTAGAAAGTTTTCCCCAATGACCCAGACAAGCGCGGTGGAAGGGGTACCATAGCTACCAGATGTGAGAGGTAAGGGTGCTACGCCCACAGGCACTTGGAGCGTTTCAATAAAATACAATGCTAAATAAATACGAAATCTATTTACTACCAAAGTCTTAATGTTTCTATACTCTCTTTCACCTATTATTGCCGCCAATTTCCTGCAAATGCCATCCAAATGCTTATCTGCAACAAACGCTGGATGCCGCTGCAGACAGACACATTTATTTAGCATTATATTTTATTGAAACGTTCCAAGTGCCTGTGGAAGCGCTGTCTGCAGTAGAGACGTGCACCAAATTCGAGGCCCGGCGCACGTCTCCACAGCGGTCAGCGGATGGTCTGTAGTTTTAGAAGATAACAAGTGCCGCGGAGCGACAGCGCTCATCTACCGTCTACTGCGGTGACTCTGTGGTGGAGTGGTGGGATTCTAGTAAACCCTGTTAGTCCCAAATGTGTTCACATACACGCCGAAACAGTGGAATGCACAGGGAATGGTGTCAGGAACCTTCTCAAGGAATGTTCGTTGGGATCGTTATGAAGTTGCCACGAGATGGCGCGTACGTTTAAGTGTCTTCAGATTAAAGATGGAAGCTCCCATCGTACGTAGTAGCAACAACTATTTGTAAGACAATAGGTAAGCACTCATCAATTTACCTATGCAAGCCTACAGGCTGCAATAGAGAGCTGCCACCTGTAACCAATTAACGCAGGCAAAAACTACACAGTACCAGCAACACATGCACTGGCAGTAGCATGGCAGTGGCATACGTTACATGTAACATACTGACAGTACAGAATGCCATCGAAATTATACGATTTAAGGAGCATAAACCTTCTTTAACCAAATTTAGCATTTTGAAATTTTACTGTGACATTGTAGCCTCATACATCCAGGCATGTCTAGATTCTACTAGCAAACCCGGTAGTCAAATTCTTTCTAACAGACAGTCAACAAATCCATGTTTAACCCTCCTCTTGAGGATCAAAAGTTATCTGACACTTACTCTTCGCATGTCAGCAGAAAGTACATTTCATGGTCCTTTCAATAATGCCATAAAAATGCTAGGTCACCGCTGAAACAAAAAAGTTTTTCAATCGCACCGTCAGACCATGTCCCTCAGAAAATGTCTAAAATCTGCCCTGTGCCATTGACCTTTGACCTGTGACTCCAATTTCGGCACAGTGATGGTTTTCCTACAATGATGCTATACACAAACTATCACGAGCCTAGGTCGAGCCGTTTAGATTTGTGCCGCAATTCTGCATTTCCTCCCTATACCTTAAGTTAAGGAGTGAATGTTCCTTCTTTTAACCCTCTTGACCTTTGACCTTTGACCCCAGCTTCGACATCCCAACTCGTTTTGACGACTCCCCCCAATGTGCCGAATATCGTGACCGTACGTCGAGCGGTTAAGATGTGTGCCCAACTGTTGACAGACGGACGGACGGACGGACGAACGGACGATCGTGCGATTCTACAAGCTGCATCTGACTATGTCAGATGAGCTAAAAATGAAGACTTTGTTCAAAATAAGAACTATCAGCGGCTAAATAAGAGCAATATACAGACCTTTGAATTTCTTGACTAGTCAGTCAAAGGGCTTGTTGGAGGTCCATTCTGCAGAGCTTCCAATTGAAATGGCCCATGAAATTGTCAAGTGGAATTGTGTTTTTCGCAACCCCAAAGAAAATGTCTCCCTCTTACATGCACCCCCTCCCTGATCAATCACGCATTCAGGTGTAAACAATAACAGAGATGAAATTGTGTTGAGTTTGTGGCTCTTGACGCACGTGCATTGACGTACAAGACTGTTGAAAGCACAGGCACTTGGAACGTCTCAATAGAAATAAATATTCACACAATTTTTCACAATGATCCACCGCCTGTGTGCAAAATAGGTGAACGTATGTGAAACATACGGTTAGTACTTACTGTGACATATCCGTGACTAACTGACACCACTAAATTGGTAAAATGTTCCATGCACCTTGCTGGAATGTGAAATGCTGAGAAATTACGAGGTTATCATCGCAGAACTCCCGACACCGCCCATCCTGATGTCACAAAGCTATATATATATATAAACAAACACGCGTGTTTCGAGGGGGCTTCCTCCGATATTCATTTCGAGGCCCGCTAAGCCAAGCATAAAGCGCGCGGGCAAGACGTCACACACACAGCTACGTTCTTTGGCTAAAACAATCGAGTAGCGCGGTTAGGGATTTTCGGAATTATTTAATTTTAAGAAAAACTTCAATGTTCAATGAATGACGCACTCGTTCACTTGCGACAGCGAATGAAAATGCCGAAAATGTTCCACTTCGATGCGAAATGCATCGGCCAGGCATTTCATTATTTACGAAAAGTAAACAGGCTGGCGAAAGACAGTAGGTACAGTAACGGGTCACGTCGTTGACGCCCCATTCATGCCCATCTGGCATCAACGAAGAAGGCGAGGCTTATTCTGATTACGGAGATGCGTAAATGCTACAGAAGGACGTAGCGCAGTGCGCTAAACAGCGTGTTATTTTCGTATTTGTGGCAAACTCTATCGTAGGAAACCGTTCTAACATAGCAGAATGCCCTAGTTCCTGAGATCGGCGATTTGATGGTCCAATGGGTCCCCATATTTAAAAATATCAAAGACTGGTGTGGCATAGGCTGTGATTAGAAGACACAAAGTGTCAATCCTCGGCGCGCCTCGGCATCATGGCCGCATCACGTCAAGAGTACATAATAGAGATCTCTAAAATCTCTAACAAGCATTTGACATCTAGGATAGCAAATTGTAGCTGAATATGAGCTGTAGTACAGCATGCCGTGGTTGATAGCGTACATTTGTATGATAGAAACGTTTAATATAATTATGGCGCATGATTTTTTTTACTCACAAATATACGAGTTCGAATAAATTTACAACTATGTCTATGAAAGCCCTTTCACAGCCGTTTCGTGTGGCAGTAAATGAGCTAGAAATCTTTCTAGACAAGATGTGTATTTTGTACAGCACCTTTCAACTATAACATATATATATATCCTATCGTATGTACATCATATATATACATATCATAATCAACTATGTTATTAACCACCTTTTCATTCACAACCATAAGATATGCAATGCTGGATCCTTCATCATTGGAGATGGAGCTTGTTCCACCTTAGCATCCTAGTTTTACTCTACATTCCTACCTTTACAGAGCACGTGCTTCATACATGCTACAGCTACGCCATAGTCTAATTTGCACAAATCATATCCATAGATTCTAACACAAAGTGTCTTTTAGTAGTCACTGTGATAATTGTCTAATTTCGCTCATGAACGCTCACAGCATTTGACACAATAAAATTATTATACATATCAATTAAATTCATGTAAAATCACACTAGTAATTATAGTCACCGCATTCTTAGTGTGTCGGCGTGAAATTACTTACAATTTTACAATGCTAAAAGGTGCACTTGCTAGCGAGAAATCATATACCACCATAGAGTACTTAATGGCTTCAAAGTGCCAACTCAGGCCTTACAAACAGGTCATAAGCATCTAGCTAACACACAGAACACACTGTTCTACTGGCCGCGAGCCACTTAAATAATTTAGAGGATTCCATCCATACCGACGCATGAAGTGTCTATGTTTCCGGGTGCCGCCGCCACCAGCAGCCCGCTATCACCACTGCCGCTGCCGTGGAGTAACGCATGTCTCTCCAATGCCTGCTTGTCATAGAATGCGGCCCCGCACACCGGACACTTGTACAACGCCATCGACGGCCAAATCGGACAAGGATCGGAAACGCCGCCAGCGCCACCTATCGGCGGATCGTCCGCCTGCTTAAGTTTGACAGTCGACGTGCTGCCTTCACTCGCGGGAGAGCAAACACCCTCGTGCGTCCCGATACAAGTCGGACTCTCGCTCGCACGCTGACTGCCAGAAAACGCGTCCGAGGGAACAGCCACGTCTTCGTCCACCAGGGAGTGCCACGGTCTCTGGTCGGCGCCACGAGTCGGCAATCGCAGCGCCCTCTTCCGGGTGGCGCGACCGCGTGCGCACTTGGCCGTGTGACGCATCAGCAGCGCGCCAATCGTGAACGACCGCCCGCACCCGTGACATGGCCGCCGCCGGCCCCTGCCTGCCGTGTGGCGCCCCCGAGCGGTGCCGCGCCGCGAGCGCCCCGGACCGAAGCGCGCTGCCGCCGGCGCCACCTGGTGCTCGCGCAGGTGCTGGCTGAACTCGGCTGCCGTTACCAGGGCGTCGCCGCACTCTGGGCAGGCGACAGCGTCGCAGCCGCCCGCATCATTGCCACCTGCTCCGTCGCCGTCGTCGTCATCGTCGTCTCGCGTCGCGGCCGAAGTCAGATCGAAGACACCGTAACTCGCGGCGTCGCCCCCCTCCTCGTCGTCGTCATGGCGAGCGTCCGTCGCTCCCCCATCGAACGCTGCCGCCACCGGGTCGTCCCACGGCACAAACTCCGAGGATTCCTTCTCCTCATCCTCCTCCTCCTCCTCTTCCAGCTCAGGCTCCTGCTTCACGCGGACACTCCCGTCCCGCAGCAGCTCTCCCCAGGGGGGCGGCGCCACGTCGGTGGAGGTGGCGGCAATGGCGACGCAGCCAGCGTGTTCCGCGGCGTCGTAGTCGGAGCCCGTCGACTGGAACAGCTTGCAGTGACGCTGCCGGCAGTGGCGATAGAACGCGTCCTCGGACGAGAGGTACTCGCCGCATGGCACACACTTGTGGTAGACGGCGTCGTCCGCGGTCGCCGCCGCCTCGCACGGCCAGCGCTCGACGGGCGCACGGCGCGACGTGGGCGCCGCCGCTGACGACAGTCCCGCGGCGACGTCGGCGCCCCCTGTGTGTGCCATCGCGCCCGTGCTCGTTCCGTACCCCTGCAGCAGCGAAGAGGCATCAACGGTCGCGTGGTACTGCCGCGGTGGCGGTGCAGACGCATCAGCGATCGCGTCGTACGGCTGCGCAAGTGGCGTGGATGCACTGGGGGTCGCGTCGTACTCCCACAGTGGCGACGCCGACGCATCAGCAATGGAGTTGTATGGCTGCAGCTGCGTCACGTCGTACGATTGCGGTAGCGCGGACGCATCGGCTGATACATCAGTGATTGCATCGTACTGCCGTGGTGGCGGCCCTGATGCATCTGATATCGCGTCATACTGCTGCTGTGGTACGGATCCATTGGCGATTGCATCGTACTTCCGTGGTGGCGCGGATGCACTGGCAATTGCATCGTACCGCCGCGGCGGCTGCACCGACGCATCCGTGATTGAACGCGGCTGCTGCACCGATGCTTCGGTAATAGAACGCGGCGGCAGGGTAAACTGATTACCGCCGATCATCAGCGGCTCGTAGGCGCTTGCGTCGACGTCGGCCGGCGGGTGCGTGTGCGTCTCCTTCGCGAGCACGCTGGCGCTGTGTGCAGTCGTGATCGCCGTCGCCGGGCAGCCGCGCCGCCGGCACTTCCAGTAGGTCTTGCCGCCGTCCTTGTGCACGTTGACGCGGTAGTGGAAGCCGTTGACGGCGAGCAGGCGGCGGCCGCGCTGCGTGCTGAAGAAGCGCGTTCCGTGCGCCTCGCATGGCGTCTCGCCGCTGCCGACGAAGCGCCGCCACCCGGCGTACGTCTCGCGCGCCGCCGCCCCGCCGCGCCGCGTCGGCTGCCGCCGCCCGTCGCCAAATCCTGGCGTGGCGGCGGAGGCGGCCGACCCCGAAACGCGCGTGGGAACCCGCGCCGAGACGTCGCCGGCATTCGAGTCGCTCGGCTCTGTTTTGATGACGCAGGGGCCGTGCGGCGACACATGAGCGGTGGGATCGTGCAGGGAGGGGCGGGAGGCAGCGCTGGAAACGCGCGGGGAAGCGTGGGAGGCAGCGCTGGAAACGCGCGGGGAGGCGCAGGTGGTGGTGGCAGCACCGGCACGCGGATCCGTCTCGACGGCGTGGTTGTGGACCTCGCGCGACGACACGTATGAGCCGTCGCCGGCAAGAATGGCCGACGCCCGGCAGCCGCGCGTCCGGCACTTCCAGTAAACGCGGTCGGCGCGCTCATTTCGCACGTTCAGCCGGTAGACGAAGCCGTTGAGCACGAGCATCTGCCCGCCGCGGCCCGAGGCAACCAGCCGCACGGCGACGCCCTCCCGCGGCGGCGGCGGCGCGGGCGGGATGCGCGCGCGCGCCATCTCGATGCGACGGTACTTCGTAGCGGTGGGGGGCGCATGCCGCGCCGGTCGCACCCCGAGGTGAGATGTGGCGGGATGCGTAGCGGGAGCGGACGCGGGAGGCTGCACCATGAGAGAAGACGCAGCAGGCTGAAATGTGTGCTCAGAGGCCACAGACTGCACCACGTTGTGCTGCACAGCATTAGGCTGCATTGAGAGAGTCGAAGATGTCGCCTGCAGCATGCTAGGCTGCACCACCTCAAGCTGCATCATCGGAGCAGGTGCCAGAAGATGTACCAAGTTATCCTGCATGACGGGAGAAGACGATACAGACTGCACTGCATTCGGCTGTACTTCATTAGGCTGCACGGCGAAAGCGGACACCATGGGCTGTACCATGGGCTGCATCGTGGGAGTGCATGCCGTAGACTGCACAGTTGGGGCAGATGTGGTCTGCTGCACCGCGGAAGAGAATTTCATAGACTGCCCTGCATTAGGCTGCACAATGCTAGGCTGCACCGCGGTCGCCGACGCTGTGCGTTCGCAATTGGGCACGTCGCTTCCCTCGAAGAGTGGAGCGACGGCACTCCAGGCCACGTGTCGTGTACGCGGCGCCCTCACCCCGCCGCCGCCGCCGCCGTCGTCGATGAAACACGGCTCGTGATTGTGCAGCTGCTTCGACGAAATGTGAGCGCCGGTCTCCGTGAGGATCGCAGTCGCGCGGCATCCGTGGCTCTTGCACTTCCAGTAGACGCGGTCGTCCTTGCGCACGTTGATGCGAAACAAGTAACCGTTCAGCTCGAGCAGCCGTCCGCCGCGCAGCGACCTGACGAATCGTATCGCGGGCTCGTTCTCGCTCATTCTCGCTCGTGCTTCCACGCTCTCCCACGGCTCCTGACGGGGTGGGGGGGGGGTGTAGGAGGTCGACGTGAGCGAGCGCCTGCGTTCGCTTCGCCTTGTATCCCGCAGTGTGATGGCACTTTGCACTTGTATCAATCTGAATTGAGAAGAGAAATTTGAATTTGGCATCTATACTATAAAAGGGAAGAGCCAATTTTTTGTTAGCTATGTTCTCTGAATCTGCTCGCATGATTTGAAATTGCTTTACTGTAAACGATGCATTAACACTCATAGAGTAATATTGGCGCACTTTTGCAATGATGAAAACAGGATAAAGTTGAATTTGAAGCCGTTTTATCTAACACTGGCTAAAAATAGCATACCGGTGTATCGAAGTGACTACCATTAACCAATGTAGTACGCGTCGTTGCCAGCTTGCGCTGTGGCGCAGTGGTAGCACGCTTGCCTAATACGTTAGGGGTCGGGAGTTCGAAACTCGACAGCCGCAGAAATTAAAAAATATATATTTCTCGCCAGGTGCGCAACTTCTTTCTTTCATCCTAAATATATGCATATTTAAAATTTATTTAATTTAAAATGTATACTATAAAAAGGAAACAGCGAATTTTTATTAGCTAAGTTATTTTTAAGTTAAGGCATTCCCCTCATGGGACTCCCCTGGGATATCCCAAAATCCATAATGAGGCTCTTCACGACAATGTGCTCACCACATCTTCACGTTCGGTTGAGTTTGACGCCGAAAACTTTGTAGCTGAGTTAATACACGTTAATATACCTTTATCTCCTGCACTTAAGGTAGGTTTTCCGAAATATCAATATGCCTGTTTCTTGAATAACAATCATAGTTCGTAGGCAGTGACCATGTTTGCCGAGTCAATAAATGGCATTATTCCTGCCAATTGTCACCAATTCCTGCATGAATTATGTATTGTTAGCAAAACATGTTAAACCCCCAGACAGCCCCACAGACAGTGATTATCAACTGCTGACCAGAAAGCTCATGAAATTATTAACTGCTGACCAAACAAACTGCTGATATTGAGGATTTCAATTCTAATATCAATTCTTAGAAACTGCTGATATAATTCAATATCAGGCATAAAATGAAAAAAATGTCTGTTTACGATTCCAAACCAATTTTTTTTAAAGGTAGGTCGGTAGGTAAAAAAACATTTTTTTACTTAAAAATTTCTTTTAAAGTCAAAAACACCAAAACTATCATTCAATGTGTTCATTTTCTAGAACTTTAAACCCCGATACATATTTTGATAGAAAAATGATAGAAAAATATTGTTTAGGAAGACTAATTTCTATTTCTCGACTTAATTTATGATCTTGGTCTAAAATAAATCAATTTAATATTCTTTTTACAACAATGCTAATCACAAAATTTGAGTCGGCACTTTTTTGGAAGGGTCTGTCGGACCCGACTCTAACTGTGAACGAAGCTGTCCATTTCCCTGTGGATTTCTTGAATTCCACAGGCTTTAACAGCAGGCTTTAACCCAAGGCAGACCCACCCAACATCACCAGTGGAACACGTTGTCGAGTCACAGCCTGCCATGCCAACGTCATAGACGTCGTCATCCTACATGGACCAGCAACTGGCAAAACCGTATTCATACCACGCAAACCACTCATTCCTTCACCATCAGATCTTCCATTTCAATTTAAAAGACTGCAATTCTCTATCCGCCGACAGACTTTCGCTGCCATAGACTTGGACCTGACCCCACCTGTCTTCTCCCATGGCATGCTCTATATGTTGCCCTCTCATGAGTAGGCAAACCCACGGCGATGTTCATTCACACACAGGACAGGAAGACCAAAAACATAGTTTACAAAGAAGCCCTTCATCCTTAGGTGAGCTACAACTCTAATACAATCATTCATGAATTCCCACCGTCCGAAGGATCAGTTTCGGTTACTCATGTCCCAGACAGTCAGGTAATTACATAAAACTAAAAAGGACGTTTGCGATAAAATCTCCGCCCCCGAAAACCATATCCAAACTGCTGACAAACAACTCATAGAAACTATCACTGAAAACTAAATCTAAATATTCGAGAATGACTCTGCAATGGTACTAGACTCAAAATCCATAGATTTCACAAACATGTACTTGATGCAGAAATACTCACCGGCCCTCGCAGTGGACAAAGAACATTAATACCCAGGATAATATTAGCTCCATCCGATGTCAAGCTATCATTTACACTTCAACGCCACCAGTTCCCTATTCGCTTGGCTTACTGCATCCCCATCTGGCATCAATAAAGCACAAGGTCAAACTTTCAAGAAGCTGGGGATTTTCCTCCCAAAACCCGTCTTCTCTCATGGCCAACTTTACGTTGACTTCTTACGTGCTAAATCTTTCGCTGAGATAAAGCTTCAACTGGAAACTACTCACAACCAAACTCAAGGGAAATCAGACTCTGTTTACTACACTACCAACGTTGTATACCATGAAGTTCTGTAATTTAGTGTCCATCACCTGTAAATCTCATCAAATAAACTTTTGTATTCTATTTTACTTCTTCAAAGTACTTCTTTTCAGCTAAACCATGCATCTCTACATTCACAGCATATGCCCGCACCCGTGAGCATCACTACCATAGACTTTCACTACCATAGGCTTGGGCCTGACCACACCTGTCTTCTTCCATGGCATGCTCTATGTTGCCCTCTCACAAGTAGGCAAACCCAGGGCGATGTTCATTCACACACAGCACACGAAGACCAAAAACATACTTTACAAAGAAGCCCTTGACCCTTAGGTGAGCTACAACACTAATACACTCATTCATGATTTCCCACCGTCCGAAGGACGGGTACTTTGCTAGTAGCATATATATATATGCTCAGCAGGGTTCCACTGATAAACTAAATAACAACTTACAACACTTAGCGACTCCCAACAAGCTTAAGGCACAGCATAAATTTGGCAGAGCATCGAAGAGAAGGGAAATTGCAGAGCAAAGCATGCATATGTGTTAAAGTGATTACATCACCGTAAATCGTGAAAATTAAAAAAATATTTCCACTTTTTCACAAAATATAAGTAATTCTGTTCACCTTTTATGGTTAAATTGCTGCATTATACTTCCTATTTTACTATATTGTTCGATGTGAACATACACTCATGACTCATACATAGCCCATAGCAAGCAATTAATGTCAGGAACACAATATCAAATCGTCCACGTTTTTTGGATTTTTAACTAGTTGAGAAACAATCTTATCAGGTAAGAATTTGATGATAAGTTTAGTCCCGTTAGTTCTTACTTTTAATGTAAAAAATGGCAACAAACATTTTACAAATTTTACCATAGAAAATTCGTGACGTAGTCAATTTAAACTACTAGTTTTAGGCAATATCGCTATTTTCCGCCTTCAAGCCAATGTCCAAATTTCCACAATACAACCCAATTTTTCAACAATACAACTTTTCTCTCATGATTGCCACGACGTTTTATAGAGATAAGGGACATGTACTCTTAATCACACATACATCTAGAGATATATGTGCAGCATGTCGTGACAGATAAGGTGCCTAAAGTGAATTTACACAAATCCCACACATGATATATTGTATATTCATGATCAGGGATCGAGGATAGTTTGGGACCCCCGTTATATGTTTTCGCATATATGCTACACTAATGCACCAGTCAATTGAATGCCCCCCTCACCCGGACCCCCAGGAAAAGCCGGGGAATTTAACACTTCCCTAGTGTTACAAACATCAACTTCCCCGCCCATAAGGGACAGGTAGTCTGTTAAAAGCCCCTATAAACGGGGATCATTTCTCAGATTCCAAACAAAATTAAATTCTGGTTCGTAAAGTCCAAGTATTTATTTATGTGAATTTCTGTCATATGACACCTTTTTCAAATAAACGTATCAATTGGTAAAGTACTGCAGACTTTGTAACGCCGAGTGCCCCATTTCCGGTGCGAGCTGTTGATTGTTAAATCACGGATAAATGGCGCCGCTGGTAAAATGTCTTGTTAATTTCCCGGCCACCCCGGGTTACTATGTCGTTAAATGCATGTTAAATCCCGGCTGTGGCTGTGTTAATTCCCCGCCACGTAATGTAATGTAATGTAATGTATATAACAAGTGCCGTGGAGCGACAGCGCTCATCTAACGTCTACTGTGGTGACTCTGTGGTGGAGTGGTGGGATTCTAGTAAACCCTGTTAGTTCCAAATGTGTTCACATACACGCCGAAACAGTGGAAGGCACAGGGATGGTATCAGGAACCTTCTCAAAGGAATGTTTGTTGGGATCGTTATGAAAGTTGCCACGAGATGGCGCGTACGTTTAAGTGTCTTAAGATTAAAGATGGAAGCTCCCATCATACGTAGTAGCAACAACTATTTGCAAGACAGAATAGGTAAGCACTCATCCTTTTACCTACGCAAGCCTACAGACTGAAATAGAGAGCTGCCACCTGTAACTAATTAACACAGGCAAAAACTACACAGTACTATCACCACTACATGCACTGGCAGTGGCCACTGGCAGTGGCATAAGTTACATGTAACACATTGACAGTACAGAATGCCATCGAAATTATACGATTTTAAAGAGCATAAACCTTCTTCAAGCAAATTTAGCTTTTGAAATTTCACTGTGACATTGTAGCCTCATACATCCAGGCATGTATAGATTCTACTAGCAAACCCGGCAGTCAAATTCTTTCTAACAGTAAACAAATCCATGTTTAACCCTCCTCTTGAGGGTCAAAAGGTTATCCGACACTTACTCTTCGCATGTCAGCAGAAAGTACATTTCATGGTCCTTTCAATAAAGACATAAAAATGCTAGGTCCCCGCTGAAGCAAAAAAGTTTTTCAATTGCTCCGTCAGACCGCTTGATACAATGTATGTACACATCACATTTATGATCAACATCGGCTATGATTATATATCGGCTGCGCTTGCAAATATGCTCAACAACCAGTGCCACTATCCCGATTTTGACGATTTTGACCAAGCATTGAAATCTGGTATCCAACACAAGAATCTACTATCCCGCGGATATCGGGATACCGCTAATTTCGACCCCTGCTGCTAAACTAGCTAGGCTCGAGCCATGACTAGTCCGTCCAGGCTCTGCGACTGCTTGACGTACTGTCTGACATTTTGAGAAGCGAGTACTACAGAGTAGGTAACTTGTGGCTAGATCACGATTTGATCATCATCATGTTCAATCCGGTACCCCAGCTTTGTTTAGCACATTTGCGAAAATGAGGGTATCATCATTACGGCTGGCTACATTATTATACATCTACATCACACTGCATACGAGTTTGCATTAGTACTAGCTCCAAGAAACGGTATTGCTAGGGTTAGAATACCGGTGTATTGCTAGGGTTAGAATACCGGTGTATTGACGTTAGTCACACAGCCTGGTCGGGTTACATCAGTACATACTACTACTAGTACTAGTACTACATGGCTTTACCTTGCTACTGATGTGTATACATTCACTTCAATCGTTATTCAATTCTTAAAAGATTGTTTTTCAGAAACCCCACTTTGTTCCACTTTCCTAAATCACATTCGCCATTTACAAACAATTAGACCAATCAGAGCGAGTCTTACAATAGCCTGGTTCTCGCTTGTATCTGAGGCGCTGCGGGAGGCTATTGTAAGACTCGCTCTGATTCAGTGATTGGTCTGATTGTTTGTAAATGGCAAATGTGATTTAGGAAAGTGGAACGAAGCGGGGTTTCTGAAAAACAATCTTTTAAGAAGTGAATACCGATTGAAGTGAATGTATACACATATCAGTAGTAAACCAAGTAAACCATTAAAATAACCCTCACCAAAATATAAAAAAGGTTATATGGGACAGAATTATTCAGTCTCTCCGTAGCCATACATAGCACATACTACTATAGACCAATAAATTGTGCCCTAAAATTTTTTATATTCTGATGTTATTTTAGGGCCCAATAGCCTTCCATAGACAAAACCTGTGAATTTTGTCGTGCAAACTGCACGACAACCTTTTCACTATTTACGGCCGTGTTACATAGAAAATCAGAGAAATACCTAAAAACATCACGACATAAAAATCACGCAAACTTCGCTACAAACAAAACTGGCAATCTTGCATTGAACCGCACAATGACATTTCTCATCGGCCAATGAAATCATCGCTGTCCGGTGCGGTTCAATGCAAGATTGCCAGTTTTGTTTGTAGCGAAGTTTGCGTGATTTTTATGTCGTGATGTTTTAATAAAATAAACATGATTAAAGAGGAGAATACTGCATGACAAGCGTTTTGTAATGTAGGTGCAGGGTTCTCCCCAAGGTGAAATTCAAACAGGGGTGGAGGGGGAAGGAGGTAGGGGAGCCGGAAGGGGAGGGCGGGGAAACTAGGGGGGGGGGGAGGGGGGAAACTAGGGGAGTCGGGGCGTGTATTTATACCGGTATCGACTAATTAATGGGTAAAAATCGCCACCACCCCATTAGACGGTAATTGTGCGGGTTCTTGATATATATAGATACCAGAGTCGGTGTACAGTTTAGTACAACAGGTTAAGCTGTGCAGTAGGTTAGCTGTAGTACTGTCTGCAGTGCATGCTCAGATGTCCTGGTCGAACGCATTTAAATTAGAGGATCGATTCCCGCGCTGGCAAACTTTTATTGTGGTGGAATTTAAACGGGGCGGAGGTAATTTAAACGGGCGCAACGATTCAAACAGGGGGGGAGTTTTCCAAACGGGGCGCGCGCGCCCGACGTTGCGCAAACGGGGAGAACCCTGAGGTGAGATGTTAATAAAGCGACGGCTTTGGGTATTTCTTTGATTTTCTATGTAACACGGTCGTAAATAGTGAAAAGGTTGTCGTGCATTTTGCACGACAAAATTCACAGGATTTGTCTATGGAAGGCTATTGGGCCCTAAGATAACATCAGAATATAAAATTTTTTAGGGCACAATTTATTGGTCTAATACTACTATAGTCCGAGCCGACGCAGACCCCAGTAAACCTGCACCCCCAGATTAGCAAAGCGGAGTTATAACGTCTGCATTTGCGGACAAATACTACTATTACTACTAGCTATGTCTAGGCATAGCTAGGCAGACCTAGGTTGCCCCATTGCCATTGCCATTGGCATTGGCAGTATTGACTATTGGGCTATAGTACTAGTAATAGCAGTAGTAGTAGTAGTAATAGTAAGTATACTAGTATTAGTACTAGAGCTAGTAGTAGGGCCTAGTAGTAGTAGTACTAGTACTAGTAGTAGTAGTAGTAGTAGTACTAGTAGTACTACTAGTTGTCCGCAAATGCAGACGTTATAACTCCGCTTTGCTAATCTGAGGGTGCGCAGGGTTTGACACTAACCCACGTCCGACCGACCTAGTCGGGTAAATGCTTGGTCCGGTCGCATACAACCAGAGTGCTAGTAGCCCGACTGGTCGTGTTAGAATTGGTCATATATATTGCACTGAAAGATCACCTCTGGCTAGACTGGTTCGCGGCCGCACTGTTTGTCGCAGAGCGTGTACATTGTCTAGCAGAGCGTGAGGCCGGATACCAGTCTACCCTTCGGCAAAAACAATAACGTGGCTTGCTGCCAGCCGCAGTAGACGATCGATCGATAAACCGTGCGCTCGTGTATGCCGTGGTAGAATACGAATGCTGCACGTCAACTCGGCCCACGCGCGATTTAAAGCGCGGGAAACAGCATCTATGAATTCATACGATGACACACTCTTATCTAAATAAAGTTTTTCATAACAATGGTCTGGGATCTATCATCGGTTTTACAAAGCGACAGATGATCGATTAATCATCGATCATTTTAGTTTGCGGCAACGACGCGGTGACGCCGCGTCATCGTCGACACAATCGGTGTATTGCGAAGGAATATTGACATTATTGTATGTGTAGCTAGTATTTAATGGTAAGTAAATTAAGGATACTGTTGGCATGATTGTATGTGTAGCTAGTATTTAATGGTAAGTAAATTAAGGATACTGTTAGGGTTACGGACGGGTAACACTCTAAAGGGCATTGCAACATAACTGCTCATCAAATTAAAAAAGAAAGAAAAAAAGTTCGAGTTGTACTCGGTCGTCCGATTTTCTACTCGATTAATTAACTCGGCAGCCCAAACGAGTAATGATCGACGAACTCGATTAATCGGAACACCACTAAGTACTATAGCCTTTCGCTCTGCCGCAGGGCGAAGGGCTATAGTACTAAGTACTACTAGTACTAGAGCTATACTACTAG
>NW_014577591.1:64328-70312 GCF_000485595.1 Priapulus caudatus
TGATATATATATATATATATATATATCACTAGAAAGCATAGACGCAACCGAGAGATCATGAATTATATGATTAGGTAATGCAATCGGTTTTTTTTATTATAAAAAATTTAATTAGATATAAACTAATTAACAATGTGATTTGTACTGATGGATTTTTTATTCAGTTTATTTTCTTCATTATTCGTCATTCACATGGGAAACCAAATGACCTAGTAAGTATGGATCTACAGTGCTGACATGAAATTATTTCAATTTATTATTAATGAATAATTATACTTTTTAAATGTTCTCTCTACATTGAGAAATTTGTATTGTATGAATGAATGGAATTAATCGTTTGATTAATCGTGTGCATTGAAGAAAGGTGGAATAAATATATAGCTAATGTAATTATGTGTTTGTAATTATGTAAATGTAAATTAATTGTCATCTTGTCGTGGGAAGATGAGTATCAACTCAAAAATTGTATAAATAAACGCTATCAACCACAGGTGCAATGGCCGGCACCACAGCGTACTTGTTTTATTCTTTGTGTGTTTGTTCGTTAACGTTACTTGTTAAATAAATTGTTTCCATAAAGATATATATACACAGTATAACAGTACACAGTATAAGTTAAAGAATGCTGTATATTTCGCGAACGCGTGCGCGACCGTGAAAGATTCATTCACCGACCGCAAAATTGTCCGTCATGTCTGAATTCGCGAAAATATGTCGTGCAGTACATACCTGAACGCCTTACTCGTTGGTTTATTAACCACACAAATACTTTTATATCGTTTTACATGCATATATATATAAAGTAATGTGCGTATTGGTGAAATGAGTTGCGCAAATAAATTAACAAAATTTCGGCTTGAAAGTTTCTGTCATGCATTTACTTAATAATTTATGATAGCTTAATCTTAAATATAATATAATGTCTGGCTTTCCATGTGCTGACGGCTGGTTCGTTCAAAACGCATCAGTCTTCAGTAGTTTGTTAATTTATCTGGAAAAAAAGGTGCATATAAATTAACAACTTACTTTCAGGTTGTAAGGTATCGCAGAGTAATAATATTTATCGTCTGCTAGAAGTTTAGAACTGCGTTAAAACAAAAGAACAGCTGCGCAATGATTTATGGGATATGGCGTCATTTCGTGGTCTTTTAGCGGTTTTACTGTGTTAGCGGTTTATGTGCGTCCATTTGTAGTGAATTAGGCTTCCCGAAGACGCTCATTAGACGCTCTTGCGTCTTATAGTCGTTATTGTGATGGTTTTTCGCGGTGAAATTTTCCTTGGCCGTATTTACTGCTGAATGACTGTTTATAGACGCTCGTAACACGTTATTGGGCCATCAGTGAGTACTAGAGCTATACTACTAGTACTACTAGTTAGCCCGGCGAGGCTTAGCTTTAGGACCATAGCCCACGTACAGTTGCCGCAGCCGTTTCTTGGAGATGATGACAGCACTTTCATTACTCACATTAGGCTTTAATTTATTACAGTAACACTACGGACAGTAACTATACTAGTAGTAGTACTGATGTAGAAGGGAATGGTAGGTTTTTTTTCGCGCCAATAGCGGCGTACGGGCCGCATTCGCAGCACATGCATTTTGCATGCGATCTCACGAAATTTCAATGCACCCCGTTCTGTCCCAATAACCCTCACCAAAATATAAAAAAGGTTATATGGGACAGAATTATTCGGTCTAGGCTATGGTCCGGATGATTATGGAGTGACAAATAACTCACAATGAAATCTTTTCATGTACATAATAAACAATCTGGATAAGGATCAGGATTACAATATGAAATGGTGTATTATTCCTTCGTCTTCGAAATAGTCTCTTGAACTTTGAAGACTAATATTTACGAGATTATGTACAGACTATTATTCAGATTCAATTTCACAATCTTTGTTAGTCGCCATGTTTGTTGCTACTTCTGTTGTTACCCAGCATGCTGTGCGCTAACACACGAAAGGCAAACCAAACTCCACGACAGATGGCGCTCTCGCTCATGGGCTCAATCAGAGAACAGACCACTATTAAATCCTCCATAGGATCCTATACTTAAGAATTGAATTTCAGGAGCTGAAAAATAGTATTTCGACCGTTTTCGGCCAAGTGGCAATATTAAAGCTAGGTAGCCATGTATTTCAGCTGTGCACCATTAGAGTTATGACATGTTGTCCAGCGTTTTAAAAAAATATCGCGAATTTACTAAACGACACCACATTTGTGCTTGAAAAACAGTCGCGCAGTCCAATGGGGGCCATACATTGAAAGAATTCGTTTTAAATTACCAGTAACCATCCACCCATCTCAATGTGCGTGTCATTGCCACACACGATAGCCAGCCTAAATAATGCAACCACAAAACGTCGCGTCAGCTTTAGTGCACGAGCTGCGGGCCCTCCGATTGGTCGGTCGATGACGCGTCACATCCTCTAATCTAACAGGGTAATGAACCGGAAGTGATTTAATAGTGGTCACGTGTCATCAGATTGCCATCCCATCCCATCCCATGCCATCGCATGCCATCCCATGCCATCCCATCCCATCCCAAACAGTAAAAAATAATAAGAAATCAAAAGATAAAAGACAAAAATTACAATTTTAAATTTTAAAATTAAAAAAAATACATACTAAAGAGGTAGGTCAAGGAGGGAAAAAAGGAAAAAAAGGGAAAATAAGTTCCCCAGCTAGGACTTGAACCCGGAATCCCGGTGTAGGAGACGGATGTTCTAACGATTAGGCCACTGTGCCATTAAATGTATACAGAATGGATTCACACGTACGTGATATTAATCTGTACGCACCGCCATCCATCCGCTATTCATGCATTCATGCATTCATCCATGCATCCATCCGGCCATCCTGTCCCATCGCACCACATCCCATCCCATCCCATCCCATACTTGGAGCTTCAGATCTATGCTAACACCAACCACGCGCCAACCAATGTGTCTCGTCTTCGACTGGGCTGCATACAATCTAGAATACCCCAAAAAATCGAACTATCTATCTATATACATGCATCCATCCATCCATCCATCCATCCATCCATCCCATTCCATGCCATGCCATGCCATCGCACCGCATCCCATTCCATCCCATATCCCATCCTATCCCATGCCATCCCAGCTCATCGCATCCCATGCCATCACATGTCATCCCATGCCATCCCATCCCATGCCATCCCATCCCAAACAGTAAAAAATAATAAGAAATCAAAAGATAAAAGACATTAAAAATAAAAATAATTAATAAATAAAAACAATACATAAATATAGAGTCTACACACTCTATAGAGTATACACACTCTATAGAGTATACACACTCTATATTTATGTGTAAGTGTGCATAGCGTGCAGCCGCGCAGCAGCGTACGTAGCAGCGTTCATTCGGTGGGCGTGTGTTTGCTGTCGTTGGAGCATTTGCAGCACGGCTTGTCGGCAATACAATACTAGGGGAAGGAGAGTAGAGATACATTAAGACTTTGGTAGTAAATCGATTTCGTATTTATTTAGCACTATATTTTATTGAAACGCTCCAGTTGTTTCCAAACTGCGGGTCATGACCCACAAATGGGTCATGAGCCTTTTTCTGTGTGTCATAGAGGGTCCATGATTTTGAGGAAATTATTTATGATATTTAGGGATTTTTGTTATCTATATATATAAAGTTGTTCAGCCGAATTAGTTCGTACTCGCATAACTAGAAAAAAATAAGAAAAGTTAAAAAGTTAAAAATTGAAAACAAATTAATACTTTACTATTCGTCAATAGATGGCGGCAAGGTGCGAGTGTCTTAAGATTGGAAAAGACCAAAGATCGTATAGTGCCGGAGGCGATATATGTGCCTCCGGCACTATACGATCTTTGGAAAAGACTAAACGCTCCCCGCGTACAAGGGTTAGGGTTAGGGTTAGGGTTAGAGTTAAGCCAACCCAAGGAGCTAAATATATATTTAGCTCCTTGAGCCAACCCTACCCGACCCTACCCTACCCGACTACCCTCACACTGTGGGCTCACCCGGGGATTAGTCTTACCCCCTAAAGATTATTGTTTGGTAGCAGGTAGCAACAACTGAACTATATTTTGTGCTACAGGTGAACACAGTGAACATAGTGAACAGGTGAGAACTCAATCTATTGACCTACACAAGCGTACAGGCTGAAGTCTTGGCTAGGCTGAAACTTCTTCTTTTGATTTCTTATTATTTTTTACTGTTTGGGATGGGATGGGATGGGATGGCATGCGATGGGATGGGATGGGATGGGATGGCATGCGATGGCATGGGATGGAATGGCATGCGATGAGATGGCATGTGATGGCATGGGATGGGATGGCATGGGATGGCATGGGATGGGATGCGGTGTGATGGGATGGGATGGGATGGGATAGCATGGCATGGCATGGCATGGGATATGTCATGGGATGGCATGGAATGGGATGGATGGATGGATGCATGGATGGATGCATGGATAGATAGATAGTTATATTTTTGGGGGTATTTTTCTTTCAACCAAGCGGTCACAAACTGAGTAACGCTACTGATTTCCCCGGGCAACGCCGGGTATCCCGCTAGTAACTAGCGGCTAGTTTTTTTATATTTAGGTTTTGTCGTACGACTATTTACGTTTCTAATGCTTGATATTTTGTTTTGCAGATGTCGCAGAAACGCACATACAACGAGAGTTTTCTCAACTTTGGCTTCTCATCTATCATGAACAATGGCGGGCAGTTGCCACAGTGCGTCATCTGCAAGAAGACACTTGCTAAGATAAGAGAGCCTGAAGCCATTCAAGCTGAAGGAGCACCTCGCCAAGGTTCATCCGCGGAACTGGCCAGCAAGGATTTGCCAAGGCCTACTTCAAATCAAAGAACACCAGCTCAAGCGGTTGAAATTGGATCATGGAACAGGAGTTCTCTTTAACACAGCAAGGTCGTCGAGGCCTCGTACAAGATCTCCCTTCTTATCGCAAAGGCAGAATAAGCCACACACATTGATTGGAGAGACTCTGCGTTAAACCTTCATGGTAAGGGCTGCTCGTCTTGTCCTCGATCAGAACTGTGTCACAAGCTGAATCAAATAAGTCTCTCGACAACACAGTTAAGCAGCGCATCGATGACATGTCCCAAGACATTTGAGGCTTTAGGTGACGGACAAAATCCGACTCTTTTCCCTTTTTCGCCATCCAACTTGATGAGTCCACAGACGTCGCACAGCTTCCACAGCTTTTTGGTTATCTCTCGGTTTATCTCGGAAAATCAGGTGGAGGAGAGTTCCTCTTCTGCAGCCCACTGATAACAACAACAAAGGCTGAAGATGCCATGAACATGGTGTCCAACTTCTTCCAGGAGGAAAAGCTCTCGTGGGCAAAGTTGGTTGGTGTCTGCACGGACGGAGCTCCCAGCATGCTCGGCTCCAAGTCAGGATTGTGACTCTCTGTCAAGAAGAAGAACCCGATGTCATTACAACACACTGCCTGATCCACCGTCTGCCCACCAAGACGCTCCTCTCTAACACATCTGTTTCGTTGGCTGTCAAAGGGCAATGTTCTCGCCTGTGTATTTGAGCTCTCTAATGAATTGCAGGTATTTCTGGCAGCTCAAGGGAAGAAGACGGATTAGTTGTTAAAGGACATTCGAGAGCCGTTTAAGTGTAGTGCTTACCTACTTGGCAGACGTGTTCGAAGCTTTGAATGGACATCAACCGCAACTACAGGGCCGGCCAGATACCACCGTCATAATGCACACCCGATGCCATCAATGCTTTCCTCGACAAGCTAGCTCTTTGGAGATGAAAGTCGAGAGGAGAATGTATCTTCCTTCCAACGTCTTGACTGAAGTCGTTGGTGAAGATACCACTTGCAGAGGAGCTGCAGCAAGAGATCAAGGAACAACTTCTCTCAAGCCTCCAAGAAGAGTTCAGACACTATTTTCATGAGATTGATGCAAATGATAATGTACAACTGAAACTTGCCCCGCATCT
>NW_014577591.1:70337-81652 GCF_000485595.1 Priapulus caudatus
TAAGTTACCATGTTTTATTATGACATTATTATCTTTATATCGTTATTTAAATGACATGTGATGATGCAAATGGTATGCAGCTTAATTATCACTGATACGTCCTAGAATAGTATAAGAGTAAGACACAAAATACACAGTGTTGAGTACTAAAAAGACGTAGTTCATTGTTTGTAATTGTACTGTAGAACATAACAATTTCACGTTACAATCAATTATAATATTATAATAATGAATATACACACTAATCTAAAAACATCTCAAGCAAATTCTTGTTACAGGTGACAATGACATTTCGTGTGCCCAAATCAAAGCAATAATTGCAAAAGAATATGTTGATAACTTTTTTAAAGACCTAAGAAATGATAACTATAAGAATGATAAGTTACTAATACTAACAATACCTACTATAGCTCTAGTACTATAGCCCGCTTACATTAACTGCCGCTGCCAGCGGCAGGTAATGTAAGTGGGCTATAGTACTAGAGCTACTAACATACCATCATACTATGATGAAATAAGATGAAAGGCTACGCCTGTTAAAATTACCATCTCTTTTATACAGAAGAAGACGGGGTGACATGATCGAGGTCTGGAAGCGATTATACATGGAAAATACGACAACCGATACCCATGGCTAAAACTAGATAGCAACACACAATGTCTTAATTAGATACAATAGCCTTAAACTGTATAAACGGCAAGTAGATATACACTCAAAAAGAAAGCATTTATAGCTTTAGAACCGTCAGCGATTGGAATTCCCTGCCCGAAGAGGAGACACCTCATCACGTCACAATGAAAATGACTGCTGCCAACAAAAGCGGTATTCCTATAGCAGGCGACGGACACTAGACCTTTGCCAGTGACCACACCCCATATTCATCTTGTGCCACCCATACTTGTGTGCCTCTTAGGTGTTCGACGGGCACAAGTATGGATGGAGTGACGGCAAGGGGTGCGAGCCACTGGCGTGTCTCTTCGTCTTGTGATGGTCTCTGATGGAACGTCACCTCGGCAACCTCAAAGGTTTTCTCGATGAATGTCATCGATACAAACCTCTGTATTCGTCCTGCAGAGCAAATGACAAAGCAGACGCAAAGTTTTTAGTATGATTGGAGAGTTGTCCAAGTAATATATATTTAAAGTGGCTTGGTAGTCTATAGGTTCGCCCTAGGACCCCGCAATCAATATTTTTTTTACATTTTTATCGTTTCATTTAACTTGGGGAAAATTTTTTAGACCACCAGACCCTCTTGTGTTACTCGCTTGACTTCTCTTTTCCAATCCAAATTCCTGGCTACGCCTTTGGTTAATTGTCTGTATAATTTGTTTTCCTGTTTCTGCAATTATATTGAATTACAAGAAATGTACACCTTTTTTGCTTTCATTCTAATACAAACTATATATGTATTCTCTCTTACCTATGTAGGTATATTTGATGTTGCCGCCTACATCTATCAGGTTTGGAGCTGCTGGATCGTATCCTGCTTCATCGAACTCCATTTGGACATATGAGCCGCAGTGGTGCCCATCCAGAGAGTAGCTGCAGAACTTGTAGAGGCGCTGCTCATCTGGATGTGGCACCACTGCCCTCGCAAACTCCGTCACCTCTCGCGGCGGACCACGGAGAATGTCCCTGATAATGTAATTAATCAACATAAATTTACAAAATTTCATGGTTTACTGTACACGTTTAATGTTTTGTTTGTTTCAACAAATATATGTACGAAATTCACCTTTTTATATTTTATTTATCTACTTACTCGTAGTGCGGTATCCGCAGGTGGCAAGGTGGCTGCCATTCGCCCCGGGTCGTCGCTGCAAATTGTTGGGCTTCGTAGGCCTCAACGAGCGCACCCGCACCCTCAACGTAATTTTGCACGAATTCATCTAACTTTTCGTGCAAGCTGTTGTCAGCTTGTATAGCCTGTTAAATGATTAAATTATGCATAAGCTTATTGTAATTTTATTTATCATGCAATGTAATCATACATAGTGAATGTAGCCATAGATGGGATGGCATGCGATGGCATGGGATGGGATGGCATGAGATGGCATGAGATGGGATGCGGTGTGATGGGATGGGATGGGATGGGATAGCATGGCATGGCATGGGATATGTCATGGGATGACATGGACTGGGATGGATGGATGGATGCATGCATGCATGGATGCATAGATAGATAGATAGTTATATTTTTTTGGGTATTTTTCTTTCAACCAAGCGGTCACCAACTGAGTAACGCTATTGATTTCCCCGGGCAACGCCGGGTATCCCGCTAGTAACTAGCGGCTAGATTTTTTTTTATTTAGGTTTTGTCGTACGACTATTTACGTTCCTAATGCTTGATATTTTGTTTTGCAGATGTCGCAGAAACGCACACACAACGAGAGTTTTCTCAACTTTGGCTTCTCATCTATCATGAACAATGGCGTGCAGTTGCCACAGTGCGTCATCTGCAAGAAGACACTTGCTAAGGAGAGCCTGAAGCCATTCAAGCTGAAGGAGCACCTCGCCAAGGTTCATCCGGAACTGGCCAGCAAGGATTTGCCAAGCCTACTTCAAAATCAAAGAACACCAGCTCAAGCGGTTGAAATTGGATCATGGAACAGGAGTTCTCTTTTAACACAGCAAGGTCGTCGAGGCCTCGTACAAGATCTCCCTTCTTATCGCAAAGCAGAATAAGCCACACACGATTGGAGAGACGCTCGTTAAACCTTGCATGGTAGAGGCTGCTCGTCTTGTCCTCGATCAGAACTGTGTCAACAAGCTGAATCAAATAAGTCTCTCGGACAACACAGTTAAGCAGCGCATCGATGACATGTCCCAAGACATTGAGCTTTAGGTGACGGACAAAATCCGACTCTTTCCCTTTTTTGCCATCCAACTTGATGAGTCCACAGACGTCGCACAGCTTCCACAGCTTTTGGTTTATGCTCGGTTTATCTCGGAAAATCAGGTGGAGGAGGAGTTCCTCTTCTGCAGCCCACTGATAACAACTACAAAGGCTGAAGATGTCATGAACATGGTGTCCAACTTCTTCCAGGAGAAAAAGCTCTCGTGGGCAAAGTTGGTTGGTGTCTGCACGGACGGAGCTCCCAGCATGCTCGGCTCCAAGTCAGGATTTGTGACTCTGGTCAAGAAGAAGAACCCGGATGTCATTACAACACACTGCCTGATCCACCGTCTGCCCACCAAGACCTCCTCTTCTACACATCTGTTCGTTGGCTGTCAAAGGGCAATGTTCTCGCCCGTGTATTTGAGCTCTCTGATGAATTGCAGGTATTTCTCGCAGCTCAAGGGAAGCAGACGGAGCAGTTGTTAAAGGACATTCGAGAGCCGTTTAAGTGTAGTCTTACCTACTTGGCAGACATGTTCGAAGCTTTGAATGGACTCAACCGGCAACTACAGGGCCCAGATACCACCGTCATAATGCACACCGATGCCATCAAGGCTTTCCTAGACAAGCTAGCTCTTTGGGAGATGAAAGTCGAGAAGAGAAATGTATCTTCCTTCCAACGTCTGACTGAGGTCGTTGGTGAAGAACCACTTGCAGAAGAGCTGCAGCAAGAGATCAAGGAACACTTCTCAAGCCTCCAAGAAGAGCTCAGACACTATTTTCATGAGATTGATGCAAATGATAATGTACAACTGAAACTTGCCCGCAATCCTTTGCGATGCACTGTGGACGATCTTCCTGATAACATACAAGAGGAATTCTTGGAGCTCATCAACAACACCGCAGCCAAAAAGGAGTTCCAGGAAGAACAACAGTTCAGCAGCTCTAATTGCTGGGCCAAAATGCGTTCCGCTTTCCCCAAGACCAGCGAATTCGCCCTGAAGGTTCTCATACCTTTCTCATCGACTTACCTCTGTGAAAGTGGTCTCTCGACTCTTCTGGTAATCAAATCAAAGGCCCGAAACAAGTTTGATGCAGAAGCAGACATGCGATGTGCCTTGAGCCACACAGACCCGCGTATTGCTTTGCTTGTATCAAAAAAGCAAATACATCGTTCTCATTAGAATACATGATTAAATCAATCCTTGTTAATAAACATTAATAAACATTTTTTGTTGTTGTTATTGCTCTCTCTGCTGTGATTAATTTTTAAAATGTATCTGCGCCATTGGAAATTAGTACATTTTTAAAAGGCTTATAAAGGTGGGGGTCATGGTAGGTTTGCTACTACTGAAATGGGTCACGTACTGGAAAGGTGTGGGAACCGCTGCTATAGGTGCAGGAGAGTAGAGAAACATTAAGACTTTTTGTAGTAAATAGATTTCGTATTTATTTAGCATTCTATTTTATTGAAACGCTCCAAGTGCCTGTGGGGTGAACCGTCAGGCACGTTCCGTTATGACCAAATGGTAGCTTTTCATTAGACACATCAGCTAATACCATTCACAATTAACCCACGAAAATCCAGAGAGACATGATACAAGATTGCGTGGCACAGCTTTGCTGTTAATCCTGAGTGCTGAGCACGGATGAGATGCGGAGTTCCGCGGGATATGCGCACGCGACCGCGGGGATGTTCACGTATGAAGCGGTCCTACTAAACAGCGAAATGTGCAGGAATGTGCGCGGAATGTGCAAGAATGTGCAGGAATGTGCGCGGAATGTGCAAGAATGTGCGCGAAATGTGCAGGAATGTGCAGGAATGGTGGCAAGAATGTGGCGCAATGTGCATCAATAACTGCCGCAATGTATCAAAATGTGTAAAAAATGTGCTACTAAACAGCAAAATGTGCTACTAAACAGCGAAATGTGCTACTAAACAGGGGAATGTGCTACTAAACAGCGGAATGTGCGCGGAATGGGTAAGAATGTGGCGCAATGTGCATCAATAACTGCCGCAATGTATCAAAATGTGTAAAAAATGTTATACTGAACAGCGGAATGTGCTGCTAAACAGCGGAATGTGTAAGAATGTGGCGCAATGTGCATCAATAACTGCCGCAATGTATCAAAATGTGTAAAAAATGTTATACTAAACAGCGGAATGTGTAAGAATGTGTGCGTTTGCACGTATACGTGCGTGCGTGCGTGGCGGTGCGTACAGGTTTGTGCGCGTGCGGTGCGTGTGCAAGTACACGTCCGTGCCGTGCGTGCGTGTGTGTGCAGGTACACGTGAAGTGGGCGTCGTCCGAGCGTGCGTATGCACATATACGTGCGTGCGTGCGTGTGCACGTACACGTGCGTGCGTGCATGTGCACGTGTGCGTGCGGTGTGTGTGCACGTACCGTGCGTGTGTGCGTGTGTACGTACACGTGCGTGGCGTGCGTGTGTGCGTGTCACGTACACGTGCGTGCGTGCGTGCGTGCATGTGCACGTACACGTGCGTGCGTGTGTACGTACACGGGCGCGCGTGCGTGCGTGTGCGCGTACACGTGCGTGCGTGCGCAAGTACTACACAGCACACGGCACACGGCACACACTTAAGCCGTGTGTACGTACACGGGCGTTCGTGCGTGTGCACGTACACGTGCGTGCGTGCGTGTGTACGTACACGGGCGTGCGTGCGTGTGAACGTACACGTGCGTGCGTGCTTGTGCACGTGTGCGTGCGTGCGTGTGCACGTACACGTGCGTGCGTGTGCACGTACACGGCTAACTACGAACTTGCTTATAACGAAAACAATGTCAAGCTATGACAAAAGAAGCGTCAAAGGCGCCGCCTGTCTGTGTAGTATGGTAATTATTTATTTATTTTTAGTTGAGTAGCAATTTTAGTCTTTTCTCAATAAAATAATGCATGCTGCGGTAGTGCTGGAAACACTGCGGAAATTTCGAGTGGTTTACGGCACCTCGTCAGCTCTGCGGTAGAATTACGCAAAGGTTTACGTAAATTTTAGCGTTGATGAATCGCACTAAAACGGCCTCGCTTCGCGTACGCGAAATCGTACGAAAATTTACTAAATAGCTGTGTTGATGAATCGCAACTAAGCAACGTCGATTGCGTACACAAGACCGTGCGTCACCGGAGGATCCTATATAAGCAGCCGAGACCGTCTTCGGACGGCCACGAACGAACGCACGAACGGACGAACGAACAAACTCGACCTCGCAACCATGATATGTGGTGTTTTTTAGCCGAGCTGTTTCTGAGACATTTATTAGAAATAATGTGTGCTAACTACACGTTTCACCAGATTCAGAAAAAAAACTGCCATGATATACATAACACATTTCATGATAACACAGACGATCCTCCATATCGACACCCTCCCACTTCCGCGTTTAGTAGCACATTTTGCTGTTTAGTATAATATTTTTTACACATTTTGATACATTGCGGCAGTTATTGATGTACATTGCGCCACATTCTTACCCATTCCGCGCACATTCCGCTGTTTAGTAGCACATTTCGCTGTTTAGTAGCACATTCCGCTGTTTAGTATAACATTTTTTACACATTTTTTACACACACACGGACGCACGCACGCGCGCACGCACGCACGTGTACGTGCACACGCACGCACACACTCATGCACGCACGTGTACGTGCACACGCACGCACGCACGCACGTCTACGTGCACACGCACGCACGTCTACGTGCACACGCACGCACGTCTACGTGCACACGCACGCACACGCATGTGTACGTGCACACGCACGCACGCACGCACGCACGCACGTCTACGTGCACAGCACGCACGCACGCACGCATGCACGCATGTGTACGTGCATATGCAGGTACGCACGCGCGCACGTGTACATCGCCAAACGCAGCGCACGCACGCACGCCACGCACGTGTACTTGCACACGCACGCACGCACGAACGTGTACGCGCACGCACGCACGCACGTATACGTGCACCACGCACACATTCTTACACATTCCGCGCACATTCCCTGTTTAGTATAACATTTTTTACACATTTTTGATACATTGCGGCAGTTATTGATGCACATTGGCGCCACAATCTTACACATTGCCGCCACATTCCGCTGTTTAGTAGCACATTTCGCTGTTTAGTAGCACATTTCGCTGTTTAGTATAATATTTTTTACACATTTTGATACATTGCGGCAGTTATTGATGCACATTCCGCTGTTTAGTAGCACATTTCGCTGTTTAGTAGCACATTTCGCTGTTTAGTATAATATTTTTTACACATTTTGATACATTGCGGCAGTTTATTGATGCACATTGCGCCACATCTTACCTATTCTGCGCACATTCCGCTGTTTAGTACCACATTTCGCTGTTTAGTAGCACATTCCGCTGTTTAGTATATTATTTTTTACACATTTTGATACATTGCGGCAGTTATTGATGCACATTGCGCCACATTCTTACCCATCCCGCGCACATTCCGCTGTTTAGTAGCACATTCCGCTGTTTAGTAGCACATTTCGCTGTTTAGTATAATATTTTTTACACATTTTGATACATTGCGGCAGTTATTGATGCACATTGCGCCACATTCTTACCTATTCCGCCACATTTCGCTGTTTAGTGCCACATTTCGCTGTTTAGTAGCACATTCCGCTGTTTAGTATAATATTTTTTACACATTTTGATACATTGCGGCAGTTTATTGATGCACATTGCGCCACATTCTTACCCATTCCGCGCACATTCCGCTGTTTAGTACCACATTTCGCTGTTTAGTAGCACATTCCGCTGTTTAGTATAACATTTTTTACACATTTTTTACACACACACGGACGCACGCACGCGCGCACGCACGCACGTGTACGTGCACACGCACGCACAGTGTACGTGCACACGCACGCACGTCTAACGTGCACACGCACGCACGCATGTGTACGGTGCACACCGCACCGCACCTCACGCACCGCACGCACGCACGTCTAACGTGCACACGCACGCACGCATATGTACGTGCCACACGCACGCACCTCACGCACGCACGCCAACGCACGTCTACGTGCACACGCACGGACGCACGCACGCATGCACGCATGTGTACGTGCATATGCAGGTACGCACGCGCGCACGTGTACATCCAAACGCACGCACGCACGCACGCACGTGTACTTGCACACGCACGCACGCACGAACGTGTACGCACGCACGCACGCACGTATACGTGCACACGCACACATTCTTACACATTCCGCGCACATTCCGCTGTTTAGTATAACATTTTTTACACATTTTGATACATTGCGGCAGTTATTGATGCACATTGCGCCACATTCTTACACATTCCGCGCACATTCCGCTGTTTAGTAGCACATTTCGCTGTTTAGTAGCACATTTCGCTGTTTAGTATAATATTTTTTACACATTTTGATAACATTGCGGCAGTTATTGATGCACATTCCGCTGTTTAGTAGCACATTTCGCTGTTTAGTAGCACATTTCGCTGTTTAGTATAATATTTTTTACACATTTTGATAACATTGCGGCAGTTTTATTGATGCACATTGCGCCACATTCTTACCTATTCTGCGCACATTCCGCTGTTTAGTACCACATTTCGCTGTTTAGTATAATATTTTTTATACTTGCACGCGCACACATTCTTACACATTCCCGCGCACATTCCGCTGTTTAGTATAATATTTTTTACACATTTTGATACATTGCGGCAGTTATTGATGCACATTCCGCTGTTTAGTAGCACATTTCGCTGTTTAGTAGCACATTTCGCTGTTTAGTATAATATTTTTTACACATTTGGATACATTGCGGCAGTTATTGATGCACATTGCGCCACATTCTTATACCTATTCTGCGCACATTCCGCAGTTTAGTACCACATTTCGCTGTTTAGTAGGCACCTTCCGCTGTTTAGTATATTATTTTTTTTACACATTTTGATACATTGCGGCAGTTATTGATGCACATTCCCGCTGTTTAGTAGCACATTTCGCTGTTTAGTATAATATTTTTTTACACATTTTGATACATTGCTGCAGTTATTAATGCACATTCCGCTGTTTAGTAGCACATTTCGCTGTTTAGTATAATATTTTTTACACATTTGGATACATTGCGCAGTTATTGATGCACATTGCGCCACATTGCTTACCTATTCTGCGCACATTGCCCGCTGTTTAGTACCACATTTCGCTGTTTAGTAGCAACATTCCGCTGTGTTTAGCTAATATTATTTTTTACCAGCATTTTGATACATTGCGGCAGTTATTGATGCACATTCCGCTGCTTTAGTAGCAACATTTCGCTGTTTAGTAGCACATTTCGCTGTTTAGTATAATATTTTTTACACATTTGGATACATTGCGGCAGTTATTGATGCACATTGCGCCACATTCTTACCTATTCTGCGCACATTCCGCTGTTTAGTACCACATTTCGCTGTTTTAGTAGCACATTCGCGTGTTTAGTATATTATTTTTTACACATTTTGATACATTGCGGCAGTTATTGATGCACAAAACGCCACATTCTTACCCATCCCGCGCACATTCCGCTGTTTAGTAGCACATTTCGCTGTTTAGTATAATATTTTTTACACATTTTGATACATTGCGGCAGTTATTGATGCACATTGCGCCAATCATTCTTACCTATTCCGCGCACATTCCGCGTGTTTAGTACCACATTTTCGCTGTTTAATAGCACATTCCGCTGTTTAGTATAATATTTTTTACACATTTTGATACATTGCGGCAGTTATTGATGCACATTGCGCCACATTCTTACCCATTCGCGCACATTCCGCTGTTTAGTAGCACATTCCGCTGTTGTAGTAGCACATTCTGCTGTTTTAGTAGCACATTTCGCTGTTTAGTAGCCACATTCCTGCACATTCCTGCACATTTCGCGCGCACATTCTTGCCACATTCCGCGCACATTCCTGCACCATTCTTGCACTATTCGCGCACAATTCTGCACATTTCGCTGTTTAGTAGCACATTTCGCTGTTTAGTAGGACCCCGTATGAACGCTGTCGCATGGAGACGTGCGCCAATTCGAGGCCCGGCGCACGTCTCCACAGCGGTCAGCGGATGGTCTGTAGTTTTAGAAGATAACAATGAAGACTTTGTTCAAAATAAAAGAACTATCGGCGGCTAAATAAGAGCAATATACAGACCTTTGAATTTCTTGACTAGTCAGTCAAAGGGCTTGTTGGGGGGTCCGTTATGCAAAGCTTCCAATTGAAATGGCCCATAAAATTGTCGTGGAATTGTGTTTTCGCAACCCCAAAGAAAATTCTCCCTCTTACAGGCACCCCTCCCTGATAATCACCGCATTCAGGCGATAAACAATAACAGAGATGATAATTGTGTTGAGTTTGTGGCTCTTGACGCACGTGCATTGACGTACAGAATGAATTGAAAAGCACAGGCACTTGAACTCTCAATAAAAATAAATTTCACACATTTTCACAATGATCCCGCCTGTGTGCAAAATAGGTGAACGTATGTGAAACATTTACGGTTAGTATATACTTACTGTGACATATCCGTGACTAACTGACACCACTAAATTGCGTAAAATGTTTCACGCACCTTAAGAAATTCTGAGAAATTACGAGGTTATCATCGCAGAACTCCCGACACCGCCCATCCTATGTCACAAAGCTATATGTAAACAAACAGGCGTGTTGCGAGGTGCCTGCCTCGATATCCATTTCGAGGCCCGCTAAGCCAAGCGGCGCAAGACGTCACACACACAGCTACGTTCATTGGCTAAAACAATCGAGTAGCGCGGTCAGGGATTTTGGAATTCTTTAATTTAAGAAAAACTTCAATGTTCAATGAATGACGCACTCGTTCACTTCCGAAAGCGGGTAAAATGCCAAATTTTTCCACTTCGATGCAAAATGCATCGGCCGGGCATTTCATTATTTACCAAAAGCAAACAGTCTCGCCAAACACCTAGACGCAGTAACTGTCACGTCGTTGACGTCCATTCAGTGTCAATCAACGAAGAAGGCGGGCTTATTCCGATTACGGAGATGCGTTAATGAAACAAAAGGACGTAGCGCAGTGCGCTAACGCGTGCTATTTTCGTTTTGTGCCAAACTTTATCGTAGGAAACCGTTCTAGCCTAGCAGAATGCCCTAGTTCTTGAGATCGGCGATTCCGTACCTCAATGGGTCCCCCACCTTTGAAATTATAACGGAGAGGTGCGGCGTACGCTGTGATTGAATACACAAAGTGTCAATCCTCGGCGCGCCTCGGCATCGATGGCCGCATCACGCTCCAGAGAGACATGGATACAAGCGTTGACGTTGCAGCAGGCTGTAGATCATGAAGGCCGCTGAGCGGCGGCCGACAACAGCTGTTCCGCGGATATTGCGCACGCGACCGCCGGGGATGTTCAAGTATGAAAGCGCTGTCCCGCAGTGGCAGACTGCGCCAAATTCG
>NW_014577591.1:81677-86186 GCF_000485595.1 Priapulus caudatus
GTCATCGTCTCCGTCATCGTCTCCGTCATCGTCTCCGTCATCGTCTCCATCATCGTCGCCTTCATCGTCTCCATCATCGTTTGCGTCATCGTTTGCGTCATCTTCAAAGTTGTCGTCGTCAAGTCCGTCATCTCCAAAGTTGCCGTCGTCAAGCCTGTCATCGTTGCCACCACCTCCTATTGCTGCATCTTCTTCAACCTGACTGACCGCGAAAGTCCATTGAGAGTTCGTGCAAGTCTGCATGAGTCCGTTGTGGACTCTGTGCCTGAAAAGAATTGTTATGTGAAGTGTCATTGCTCATTTGTTACTGTCATATGTACATTAATTTCATATACAAACGGTGTTCCAATGCGTACCTGTATCTTTGCCTTGTGCTGAGGTACTTGTCACCTCTGCATTTGCTGCACAGGCACCTTTTAATTGTAGACATCTCTGTAAATGTAAAATGTTTCAGTTTTTACTGTTATATGATTAAAGGCATACTACACAAAATAAATACATACAACACGCGAATAATTCATACCGAATAATACTTAATAATTCATAATTCACCGACCGCGAAATTAACCACTCGCGAAATTGTCCGTCAAGGCATGATAATTGGTCCATCAAATTGCAAGGCATGATATAACTTTTTGTTTACATGTGAAAGTCAGCATGAATTCTACGAAAGAAGAGAAACTTCTAACGAAGATCTGTCTGATGATACACGTATACATGTGAGAAATATGTTTGTGTATGCAGTATGCAAGAAATAAGAAGTACATATGGTAATATATAAATATTTTAATATATATAAATGATTGTACAACAAATATTGTGTTGATTCTATTCTGTTGATGTTTTACATCTCTCTCTGGAAAAAAAAAGAAAACAAATTGCATGATACATTACAAGTAATAGAAATCATTGCTCCTTTTTTTAGGGTAAATTTATTTAGATATATTGTATTAACTTATACCTCGTTCCTTTCTTTCAGTAGCTGCAGCAGTAAATCGATTTCATCTGCTGTAAGTAAAAATGCATGGCTAGTTTATGAAATGTTAAAACATTTACACTCTAGCATGAAAAATAGGTGTATTAAAACATGCTCAATGCAGTTTTAACAGTTTTAACAATAGTTTTAAGCATGAAGAAGCATTACTAACCTTGCATGCCATCAATGTTGACTTGCTGCTGTTGCAGTGGCTGTTGTTGTTGCAGTGGCTGCGGACGCTGCTGCTGTGGCTGCTGTGGCTGCAGTGGCTGTTGTTGTTGTTGCTGCTGTTGTTGCTGCTGCTGCTGTTGCAGTGGCTGCTTCGTACGCTGTGGCTGCGGACGCTGCTGCCTCTGCTGCTGTGGCTGCAGTGACTGTTGTTGTTGCTGCTGCTGCTGATACCCAGAGTGGAGAATGCGGCTTCACACAGCTCGCACTTATACGGTTTCTCTCCAGTGTGTGTTCTCATATGTATCTTCACAGTACTCAGATTGGAGAAGACAGTATCACACAGTTTGCACTCATATGGTTTTCCCCCGTAATTAATTCTCACGTATTCCATCCTGCTTCAGAGAAAGCTGCCACGTTCTGGTCACAGACGTCAAGTATCTACCTTGTCCGGTGCTCAAGTTACGTCCTCGTATTTTGCTTCGGAGACGGCCTCGTCACACTAACACTCGTAGAATTAACGTCCTATCTAGGTTCTCCTCAAAATTGCTAAAGAAAAATACAAATAACTCTGTATTGAAAGCCGCATTACAGGGGTAGAAATTAACTTTTGAACGCGGGAGTCCAACGTACTCCCTACCCTCAAAAAGAGGGAGTCCGCAGTCTGGGGTTCAAAATTAAAGATATTAACAATAACGCATGTGTTTGCCGCTGCCGCCACCGCTACCAGAATTGTCACCATCACCGGACCACCACCACCACCGTCGCCGCTACCGCCGCCGCCGCCGCTGCCGCTGCCGCCACCGCTACCAGAATTGTCACCATCACCGGACCACCACCACCACCGTCGCCGCCGCCACATTCCCTGCAGCTGCTCCCAATACCAGCATTGCTACCCCGGCGATGGCTTCACGCATCAGCGTCGCTGGTAGAGCATGCGGCAGCGCGGAGCTATGTGAATGAGACGGTACAGAGCGGATAGCTACTCACGGTAATGGAGAGAGCGTGCACGGTCGCTGCTAGCTCCTCCTTCACGATCTCATTCACCAGCCGATGACGCTGAAACACACGAAACATGCCAGGTAACGTTATTCATTCGATACCGGGAAGAATTATTATTATTATTATTGTTAAATCTTTATTGCATGTAATTCAGATACAAATACACGTACTGACAACAGTTTTTTTTCATCGAGAAAAAATCTGATAAATGCAATAGTGTTGAGTAGTTAAGAAAATAAGGGGGAGAGATAGTGAGGGAGAGAGAGAGAGATGGGACAGAGAAAAGGGAGAGGGAGAGAGAAAGGGGGCAGAGATAACAGAAACATGAAATAAAATGTAATTTTGAAAGGCATCAGTAACCTATGCAATGTTTGTGCCAATGTTAATAAATTTTTCTTGCATGAAAACAATCTAATTACCCATGCTTCAGGAAATCTTCCCAAGGCCTGCTCCTGCAAGCGCACTCTCCTGCTATCATCAGGTTGGCGCTTCAGGAGCAGGTTCATGATGCGGGCGAGAATGTTGATGATCGTGTGCACCGCATCGATGACTGGACTGCAAACTACGTCGAAGCCTGGAGCGCGTTGGAGGTGTGTCACTCCTTTTATCCCGCTACCTCGCGTTATCCGCCTCATCTCGTCTCGGTTGCCTGTTCGTAAAAAGGATTATTTCAATATATCACCAACCAGCAAACTCATTAAAAGCAAAGCTCTTTCTCAACCAAAATGTTTCATTATTTACAAAGTTTACGTGAAAGTTTTTAGTTCGAGATTTTTACTCAAAAACGCACAATTAAAAAAATGTGTTTCAGATATATGTGGTTACATTTCATAATTGAAATACTTTCAAAATATGAATGCTTGAGTATAGTATGTAAAGGGCTAATACCAATGTGTTGTGCTGCCATGTATTCTGCAGCTGCAATCCTTTGGCCAGCATCTGTTTTGTTTTCTGGTGGTGGCAGTAGTTCAGCGTTTGCTGTCGAAATATTCCCAGCCAGAAAAAGGCCTCTGTTGGCATGTCTCAGGGGGCTCTCAGCTGGTAGGAACCTATTTAAAAGTTTATGAAACTATATGAATGAATGGTAAAAATTTTATTTAGTACATCATCGATACGTGTATCGAAAAGATTTGTATTGCGATATGTTGATAAATCGTCCTACCTTTAACATTGACTGATGGTGACTCACCTCCTGTTATCGGCATGAATTACTTTCCTGAGACCAGGAAAGTAATTTCCATCAATGTTGCATTTCATGCAGCTGCTGTAGCTGGCTGCTCCAGTCAGTTGCATCGCAAGAGAATGCCCTTCATAGTCGGCTCCAGTGAAGAGCAGCTTGACGTTAACGAGGTGGTGGTGTCCATTTGCATCCGTAATGTCTATGTCGTGTACAAGTTCGTCTATTAATGGTTGAAGGTACGTTGAAAGGTTTTGGGGTCTTTTTGGGCCGGGAATTATGCCGTAAAGGAACTTGTTTTCAAATTTGTTTCTAATGGGGGCCGGAAGGTTTAAGAATTTAATAGTGATTGGCCAGATAGAGTAATTTTTTGTTCTTTCAAAAGGGGAGAAGCCATCAAATTCAATGCTAATTATTATGTCGTAAGGGTCAGTGAATAATGTTTGCCATGTGTGTGTTTGATGAATGTCATATATTCTTGTACCTGGAATGTAGTGTGTGTGTCTGTGTAGTGTCATAAGTGAGTCAAAGTTGAAGTATTTGAATTGTGATTTTATAAATTTTGTCAGATGTGAATATGTAAATATTTTTCGTGGCTGTCCATTGTGTGTGTATCGTGCTGCAGTGCATTGTGGGCAAGTGTCAAGATGTTCATATTGATGCGTGAATAGTATACAGTCGTTTATGCATGCATGTATGTCTGTCATGTTTCCAGCAATGTTGTTTATCATGTGTTTTAGTTGTTTGAATGTGTGTGGTAGCAAATTTGGTTGGGGCAGAATGGCTTTCATGATGCGGAGAAGTTGTTCCATTGACTTTTTTGCGATTTTTCCTGATGTAATATAAAACCCTGCAAGCAGAGCAATTGTTTGCAGAATAGTTACTACTGCTGCAGGGTATAGGGGTCTGTTGTAATTTCCATCGTAGTCATCGTCTCCGTCATCGTCTCCGTCATCGTCTCCATCATCGTCGCCTTCATCGTCTCCGTCATCGTCTCCGTCATCGTCTCCGTCATCGTCTCCATCATCGTCGCCTTCATCGTCTCCGTCATCGTCTCCGTCATCGTCTCCGTCATCGTCTCCGTCATCGTCTCCATCATCGTCTCCGTCATCGTCTCCGTCATCGTCTCCGTCATCGTCTCCATCATCGTCGCCTTCATCGTCTCCATCATCGTTTGCGTCATCGT
>NW_014577591.1:86196-94238 GCF_000485595.1 Priapulus caudatus
TTCCAATGATAAGGGTGACGATGATGATGGCAATAATTATGATCCCAACGATAAGGGTGACGATGATGATGGCAATAATTATGATCCTAATGATAAAGGCGACGATGATGATGGCAATAATTATGATTCCAACGATAAGGGTGACGATGATGATGGCAATAATTATGATCCCAACGATAAGGGTGACGATGATGATGGCAATAATTATGATCCCAACGATAAGGGCGACGATGATGATGGCAATAATGATGATGATAAAATAATGGCGACGACGATGGCACGGAAAACGATGAGAATAAAGAAGACCTTGAAAATGATAGCGATAATGATGATGACAACAAAACTAACGACGATAAATAACGTTGACGACGATGATGACAGCAAGAGCAGCAATGCTAGACACATGTGAAATCTATAGTGACATTGCCACAAAGCGAATGAAACCGTTGCATAGGAGGAAAAAACGCATCCGGACAATAGTGAATATCGTCAATAAACAGAAAGCTGACGCCATGCTGCCACCAGCAACAAACACTGTGGCGACGAAGGCAACAACAACAGACAATGTAAGATAATTGTGTATTAATTCGACGAGATATACAGAGATAGCACGGCGCCCTGCCCCCAACCCCGTGAAGACAAACTCGTTGGCCAAATAGATACCATCTCCTTCACATCTCCTCCTCGCACGCCTCACTCGCTCGTGCCCTTCATCTGACCCCACCCCTACCACCAGCGCAAAACGTCTTCTTCATCTTACGGGGACCGATAGGAGTGCGGTTCGAACAGACGATCGCGACCAATTCTACAAATGGACTTGCGGGAATCAATTTCCTGCAACTTTTTTTTTGTGGGCCGTCGAAAGTCCAGAACGAGCTCCACCGCACAACCACCCGACGCGCGCGCTCGCGTAAACTAATGTGGCGGGAAGGATGAGGAGTGCGCAGCATCCCTGCACGGATGCCACATCGTAGCGAGGGGATAGTACAGGTGGGCAGCTGCTGGTTTCAGAACTGCAGATGCGCCGCTACTCACTCTCGAGTGCTTGCTTCGTTCATGAGATAGCTACTGCTGGAGACGCGATTCATACTCGGTCAGTCACAGACAGCAGGTGTTTACAGTAATGGTAGGAATCGCTCTCCCCATTTCTCTCACACACCCTGCCTGTCTATCTGTCTGGCTGGCTGGCTGGCTGGCTGTCTGCCTGTCTGGCTAGCTGGCTGGCTGGCTGGCTGTCTGCCTGTCTGGCTGGCTACCTGGCTGGTTAACTGGCTGGCTGTCCGTCCGTCCGTTCGTCCGTCTGTCCGTCCGTCCGTTCGTCCGTCCGTCGCTCCCTCCCCCTCTCTTTTCTTTCTTCTCTCTTCTCTCCTCTGGTCGACAGACAGGTGGATTATTCACGCTATCCGGTGGGAAACGTGGCAGACTCTCGAGTGCCGATTCATTACTCCTTCACCGCTCGTCGTTTGATTTCACATTAATTAGTCCGAAAGCTTTATTCCGATTGCGATTCTCACGCCACTGAAGCTCGACTCCCCCCATCACCCGTATTCAATTCATCGCCATGGTTCGAGTGCCTTCTAGGCAGAGAAAAAATGCATTTTCTTTCTTTCGCGGGAGCTCTTTTTCAAGTGTGTGGGAAAAATAGCTCTCGTCAAAAATTTTACGGGAGCTATTTTGAGCCTCACGGGAGCGACTTCGAAGGTTGGAAGAGCGAATCGCTCATCGCTCATGTGTATTTTTTACCCTGCTTCTAGGTCTGTATAACAAACCATTTAAAGTGATTACGTCACCGTAAATAGTAAAAAATAAAACTAAAAGAACTAGAACCAGAACCATCTGTGTAATCAGAAATAAAGGAACAAAACTTGGTCTGCTGTCTTTATGACGGCTTTCCGTGGATTGGCATGGTGGACGAAATTTCGGAGGAGTTTGGTGACTACCACATCAATTTCACGCACCCTCATGGACCTACCAAGCAATTCAAATGGCCATTGGAAACAGATCAATGCTGGGTTACAGAAGATGATATTCTGTGTACAATCAACACCCCATCTCTTACATCATCCTCTTCCAGAAAGTACTTTATCTCAGAAAACGATGCTGCGAGGATTTCAAGTGTGCATCCGGACTGGATCATTGATGATCAATGAATTATTGATAATTGAGAACATGGTAATATAATGATTTCTCATTAGACTGAATAGTCATTTAGAATGTTATTGCCACCTGTCATTTTCAATCAGGTTATGTACAGCAAAGCCAATGTTTGGGATTAACTTGATATATGAAATAGATTGGAATGGTATACATATATGTGCCTACATGTACAGCATTGCATAGGAATAGGCGTTATTGCACCTACTATGCCAACTTTGAGAAGGGCTGGAAAGCAAACAAAAAATATTATATCTCTAATTTTTGTATATTATGTAGAAAACATGTTGAGGTATAATTTTCAATGAAGTTAATCTCAAGGTTACGTGATCCACAGGGTCAAATTCAAGGTCAAAGTAAAGGTCAAAAGGTCATCAAACTTTATATTGCTCCTATATAACAAATAATGACAGATTTGGATTGCCTATGCAATTAGCTTTCCAAAGACACCAATATTAACCAATTTGGCCTAGTAGTTACAGAGATACGACCATTTGAAAATTGACGGGTGCGTCCATTTTGGCCAAAATCGCCAAAAAAGGGCGTGACGTAGCGCGAAAACCGTTTGTCCGACGGAGCTGAAATTTGAAATTTCAGCTATTTCAGCCGAAATTACCTCATAAACCAAATTTCAGCCAATTTGGAAAGGGTAAGGTGTAACCCATTGGGTGATCTGACACGGAATGACCCAGAGGGAGTGTGTATGAGTCTGAGAGAGAGAGGTGCGCGCGCGCGCGTGTGTGAGAGAGAGAGAAAGAGAAAGAGAGACGTGTTTGTGTTTGTGTTGTGTGTGTGACACGAGAGAGAGAGAGAGAGAGAGAGAGAGAGAGAGAGAGAGAGAGAGAATAGAGTGCAATAATTTGCATTATGCACGCAAGTTAGATGCCTCGTGGACGTCTAGAAAGCATTAGAAGTAAAATTGGTCTTGTTGTGTAATTGTGCCATTCCAGCTAGTGGCGTAGCCATGGTCGCCGGTCTGTATAAAACGGGATCCGACTACTCTGTAGAAATTCGCTTCATAGAGCTGGCAAAAGTTTCGAGCGGAGCATAGAGCATGAATCTGTAGTTATTTAACATGAATAAAGTGTATGTTGTGTAAGCGCAGTAACAGTGTGAGTATTTTTAATTAATTTCTGTTCGATGCTTATTCAGGCCTGCCGCATATGGACGCCCTCTACTGTTGTTCGACCGCCTTCCCGCTGTTGTTCCGCCTGGTAAATAGAGCTTTTCTGCCAAAGAAATCGAATAATTTAGTTTTATGTTAATGAAAATCAGTTATGCAAGTCTTCTAGCATGGTTTTTTGACACATGCATGTTCAAATGACATTTAAACATGCATTTTATGTAAACATGTACGTATCCGTGTACATATGTACATGTTATTTACATATCTACATTAAAATACACTCATTTTACACTCCTTTGGTACCAGAAAATAGATAATTATCCTCGTTTCACTCTTTTCTGGCACACCTAACACTAACGGTGTTAAAATATCTTAACTTTGTTGGTTACAATTCACCCTAACCCTCGTTCTAACACTGCGCTTAACGGCATGGAGCGAACATGAATTTCCATTGATTTCTGTGTTTTGGGGGCTTATTTCAGAGAGTGATATCTCAGCTCCAAGAGTGAGGCCACATTTGAAATTCGGTCGGCATATAAGGAAAAGACTCTAAATTATTCATCTAAAATTTCAAGTCGATCCGTATCTCCGCTGCTCATTAAGTAGGCATACAACAGTAAGCCTCCGCAATTGTTCACCGTTGCACTATATCGTCTCTAGAAAATGCATTTTTAGCATTTTTTTTCGCAGTAATTCGGCACTAGAGTGCAATAATTTGCATTATGCACGCAAGTTAGATGCCCCGTGGACGTCTAGAAAGCATTAGAAGTAAAATTGGTCTTGTTGTGTAATTGGCAATGGTCGCCAGTCGGCCATTTTTGTGTATGAAACGGGATCCGACTACTCTGTAGAAATTCGCATCATAGAGCTGGCAAAAGTTTCGAGCGGAGCATAGAGCATGAATCTGTAGTTATTTAACATGAATAAAGTATATGTTGTGTAAGCGCAGTAACAGTGTGAGTATTTTTAAAGCTGTTGCAGTGGCTGCTGCTGCTGCTGCTGTTGCAGTGGCTGCGGACGCTGCTGCCTCTGCTGCTGTGGCTGCAGTGGCTGTTGTTGTTGCTGCCTCTGTTGCTGTGGCTGCAGTGGCTGTTGCTGTTGCTGTTGCTGCTGCTGCAGTTTTTTGTTGTTCTTTCTCCTTGGTGAAAACAAAGCAAAATTTTGTGAACGTAGCAATACAAATAAGTTGTAGTGAATTTTTGCAACATATGCGAGCTCGCAGTAGGTATATCTTTGTATCTAGTTGCGAGTTTCATTCACTTTAATTTATACTGATGTGAATACATATAGCATTTTTTAATGACCTTATTATTTACGATACCTATAATCTTTTTTATTTTTTAGTACCCTCTTCACTTCATGGAGCACTGCTCCTTCTGGTAGGGCAGGGTCTCCAATAAGTTCATGGAGCTGCAAAGGAAAAGTGTAACTCGTCACTTTTTCATGATTTGGTTGTAGTTAATGTGTAGTTTGTAATTAGTGACATATGTGACTATACTGTGTAAGGTGTGCATAACATATAGTATTTACTCACACGGGCCACCGCTTTATTTATTCCTCCCTTGTTACTCCCATGTAACTCCAATTGGCTGTGCAATTCTCGCTGAAATTCAGTAACAATGTGCTAGATAAAGTGCACTCTATTGTTCAAATCATTTTTTGATTTAGGTTTTCAAAATAGAGTGTGAAATAAATGCTAATTTATAAGTATTTCAAGTATGGGCAAAACAGTACGTCGTATGGTAAATGAGTGTATGATTCTTACGAGAAAAACTTTTCGGGCCTCGCCCATTTTATCTTTTCCTCCTCGCTTGAACATCTCGGACACATTACATTCCATAAGTGGGTTCATCCTGTAAGAAAATGTTACGTGTGCTTTATAATACTGGGAAAATATGCACATTTTTAATCTCAACAGGCAGGAAAATCTGATTGGCTAGCGTGCAAGTTGCCAGACAGCAAATGTAGACGCGGGACTCTAGAATCGCAGCCAAGTTGCATGAAAAAGTCGCAAGTCTGCGCTAGGCTTAAGTCGTCATTTTCAAGCCGTCATTATGTGTAAGTCGGCGCTCTCAGACAAGTTCCATGTAATACAAACAACACTAATTTCCTATCTGTAAGTGGTCACTGTAAGATCACGCTATAATGGGGCCGCACTGCATATATATATATATAGAGAAGTAAAGAAATACAGAATTATATAGGATTAGAATTAAAATTAGAATTATTTATAATTTATTTATTAAATTATTATTTAATTTATTATTAAATATTTTATATTTAAATTATTATTTTATTTATTTATTAATTATTATAAATTAAAATTAGAATTTATATAGGATTATTTCACCTTATTCCAATGTCTGCTGACCTATGAAGAGATGTAAATCATCGAAAGCTTTGTCTCAATTAAACTTTAACAACCTATTATCTATACCTTGACTGTTATAGTATATATTATAATATATATATGGTTTAATATATACTATATATATATATATCAGGGGTAATATTGACAAATTCCTCATTAACCCCTGATATATATATATAACTATATATATATATATATATATATAACAGTCAAGGCTTATATAGTGAATATAATATATATATCTCACTAGAAAGCATACGATGCAACCGAGAGATCAATGAATTATATGATTAGGTAATGCAATCGGGTTGTTTTATATAAAAAAATGTAAATTAGATACAAACTAATTAACAATGTGAATTTGTACTGATGGAGGATTTGTTATTCCAGTTTATTTTCTTCAATTATTCGTCCTTCACATGGGACCACCAAATGAACTCGTAAGTATGGCATGCTACAGTGCTGACATTGAATTATTTCAATTAATTAATTAATGAAATAATTATACTTTTTAAATGTTCGCATCTACATTGAGAAAATTTGTATGTATGAATGAATGGAATTAATCGTTTGATTAATCGTGTGCATTGAAGAAAGGTGGAATAAATAACTATAGCTAATGTAATTATGTGGTTTGTAATTATGTAAATGGTAAATCGTAATGTCATCTGTCGTGGAAGATTGAGTATCACTGCAAAAATTGTTAGAATAAACGCTATCAACCACCAGTGGGCAATGGCCGGCAGCGCACAGCGAGTACTTGTTTTATTCTTTTGTGTGTTTGGTCGTTAACGTTACTTGTTAAAGATAAATTGTTTCCATAAAGATATATATACAGTATAACAGGTATAAGTTACAGAAGTGGCTGTATATTTCGGCGCGAAACGCGTGGCGCGACCGTGAAAAGATTCCTGCAAACCAAAAATTCTTCACCGGACGCGCAAAACATTGTCCGTACATGTCTGAATTCGCGAAAAATATGTCGTGGAGTACATACCCTTGAACGCCTTACTCGTTGGTTTATTAAAGTACACAAAATACTTTTAATAATCGTTTTACATGCATATATCTAAAGTAATGTGCGGTGATGGGAAATGAGTTGCGCAAATAAATTAACAAAATTTCAGCTTTAAATTTTCTGAGTCATGAGCAATTTACTAATAATCAGGGTCTCCCCAGGAATGAAAATTCAAACAAGGGGGAGGGGAGGGGAATGGGTGAGGGGGGGAAACAGGGGGGCGTGTTTTTTACGCGTACCACTAATTTAATGCGTAAAATCCTACCCACACACCATCAGAACGTATTTGGGGTTCCTTGTATAGTATAAGATCTAGCCGAGTCGGTGTAGCAGTTAAGTGTTTGGGTTTTGTGGAAAGCAGGTGTGACTGTTGTATTGTCTGCAGCTGCATACGTGCGTAACTGTAATAAAATACACGCGCCGGGTATCCCTGGTCGAAATTGGTAGCTCTGGACGATCGTTTCCGCGAGCAGGCTGGCAAACTGTTTAGTTTTGAGGTGGAATTTAAATCGGGGCGGAGGTAATCTTTAAACAGGGGTCGCACGATTGAGAAAGGGGGGAGTTTTTCCCTAACCGTAGGAGAACCCTGAAATTTATGATAGTTAATCATATCATATATACAAACTGCATGCAGTGCCCTCCACACTGAAGGGATAATACCAACACTGCCACAATACTAGCACTAATTTTAAAGACTGGGGGGAGCTCCGGGGAAATCCAGCAATATGGCAATCCACACGGCCCGCGAAGTCGCGTCGACTAAAAAACATTAGAAATTTCTATGATCTTGCATGTTGTTTGCGTGGAACTAAAATTTAGAATGTTTTAAGCTGAAATACGCAAAAATGTATCAAAAGACAATGTCGAGAATTAGGTATATTGCAATCATTCCAAAAATCTCATGATAATACGTGAACTTAAATGTTAGTAACAAGGCAGTAATGGATTTTGAAGTAGTAAATGGGCACTTTTTCAAATATCACTATTTATCAAAATTTCTCATAAATAATGGTTGGATTTTTAATATCTTTGCAGCTTTATAAGGACACACTGTATACATAGGATAGAGTAACGGGGTCGCTGTAAAAACTTAATAGTAAAAAGCGTAGAAATTCTAACACAAATCAGAGCTTGTGGCAGTGGTAGGAATTGAGACAGAGCCGAGAGCGCCATCCTGTCGTGAGTTTGATATATATTATAATGATTCTGGCTTTCCATGTGCTCACGGCTGGTTCGTTAAAAACTTCCCATCAGTCTTCAGTAGTTTCGTCAATTTCACTGGAAGCTAACAAGCGAGTCTGAATGTGTTAATGTTTAGTAAGTGTCGAAGTCCAATGCGTAGAAGTTAGAGAACTGCGTTAAAACAACAGATC
>NW_014577591.1:95414-100648 GCF_000485595.1 Priapulus caudatus
ATGTGCGGGAGCGTTTGATGGGAGTGCGCGAATCACAGATTTTATTATTGTATATTTTATTGTCTATGATGCAGTAAATGTCAGTATTATGTGCAGTATATGTCAGTATATATATCAGTTATATGTCCGTCAGTATGCGCGCACACGCGCCTGCGAACTACTCTAACTATTCCCAGCGAGAGTAAAACTGAGTTTATATTCACTAGTCCTGCCCGTTAGGTGGTCAAATAAACACACACACCACACACACACACACACACACAGACACCACACACACACATACATACACATACACACACACCACAAGCGGCGCGCACACACACACACACGCGCACACACACACCACACACACACACACACACACCACACACACACACGCGCGCATACGATAAACACACACACACACACACACACACCACACACACATGCACACACACACACACCGCACACGCACACGCACACGCACACGCACACGCACACGCACACACAACACAAACACAACACAAACACAAACACACACACACCACACACACACACACATACACTACACACACACACACGCAACGCACACGCACACACGCACACGCAACGCACACTGCACACGCACACGCACACGCACCGCGCACGCGCACGCGCACGGCGCACGCGCACGCGCACGCGCACGGCGCGCGCGCATATACACACACAACTAAAAAAATGAGATAGCGTGTAAGAGTATTATTAGAGCTTAGTCTGAAAGTTGTATGTTTTACGTTTACGGTTGAAATCTTGGAAGAGTTTCTTGACAGCCGGGCGACTTTCTTGCGGGCGGTATCTGTCAATGTTTAATATCTCGACGTGTACAGGTGATGCCTTTCTTTTTGTGGCATTAGCTGGGCAGCTATAACCAATTTTTTTGCCGTGTGGAAACTTTGACTTATGTTTAACGAAATTGCGCAACGCATTTAAGAAACATGTAAAAACAATGTATAATATTCTCGTGGTTACGACTAGATGGAAGCTACTTAGAAAATCCTAGATGGAGCGCCCTTGTCTATACATTGTTTTTCACACTGCCATTTGTGTTTTGCGTGTTGTGACGTTGCCCCGCGCTCGTGCAAAAATGTCCCATTTTTTAATGTTTTTGAACGTAGAATGTGAAAAAAATAAAACTGTAAAGAAAAAAAATAGCCCATGCAACGTGTCACGATCTGTAGAATGTTCCGACCAAGTTTGGAGAGGATCCGTTGAGCGATGCGGAACGTATAGGCCGGACACACACACACGACAGAAATTTATAGTAAGATTGGAACGTGTCGCAATCACTTGATGCTGTCTCAGCCCTACAAATGCAGCAATTATCGATTGTCGTTGATACCACGATGATTGAGGAGATGATTCCGATCGTAATTTAAGATAATACTACTTATATTGGTTATTATATATATTAAATGAGTATAATTGTTATTATATTTATGTACATCTGTTAAACTTAAAATTTAAAATAACGAGAGCATGTTTCGAGGACGTCGATATAAAAAACGTGTATTATAGTGAGTTATTTATCAACCGCAAATTGCCTTGGTTCACAGTCTTCGCAATTTCTTATGTTGCGGGCATGATATCTTATAGAGTCAGATGAATGCGCGCGCATGCCCAGTATATGTCACACCTAAATTATGTTGTTGTAATATTGAAATTAAAGTAGAGAGTTCAAAAGATACAGAGAGAGGGGAGATTGGAGGGATCTATGAGGAAAAGGAAGAGAGAAGGAGGAAGATAAGAGAAGAAGAGAAGGAAAAGAAGAAGAGGAGAAGGAGCATGAGGAGGGAGGGAGGGAGAAGGAGGGGGGACAATGATGATGATAAGATGGAGGAGGAGGAGGAGCAGGAGGAGGTGAATGATGCGATGGGAGGAGGAAGTGGAGGAACAGAAAAAGAAGATAAAGGCGAGAAGGAGGCGGGAGAGGTGGGAAGGTGGAACAGGAGGGATAAGGAATAGTCGGAGCGATAGAAGAGGACAGGATATATGGTATAGCGTCAATCTATGAGCACGCATGTCCAGTATCTGTTATGCAGAGAGTATCAGAAATGCTATTTTTCGTAAACTACACAATTACGGGTGAGGCCACGAAATCAAACGTAATTTCAATAAAAAGTTCAAAGAGGTAAACCTGAAGCTGGAGGACGGGAAGGAGGAGGAAGGAGAGGAATAAGAGAAGAATGAGCAGGGGAAGAAGGAGGGGAAGAGTAGGGTGAGGATGGAGAGGAGGAGGAGGAGCAGCAGCAGGAGAAGCAGGAGGAGAAGAATAGGGAGGATAAGGAGGAAGAGTCAAGGAGGGAGGGAGGGGAGGAGGAGGAGCAGCAGCAGCAGGAGAAGGAGGAGAAGGATAGGTAGGATAAGGAGAAAGAGTCAAAGAGGGAGGGAGGGAGAGGAGGAGCAGCAGCAGCAGCAGCAGGAGCAGGAGGAGAAGGAAAGGAAAGATAAGGAGGAGGATGAGGAGGTGGAGAGAGATGAGGAGCAGAACAAGGAAGATGGAGGAGAAGAGGAGGAGGAGACGTAAAAGGAGGAGGAATAGAAGGAGTAGGATGAGGAGAAGCGTGGAGATAAGCAGGGAGAGAATGATGTAGGGAAACTGGAAAACGCGGAGCTGTATCGGCTGACTTGTAACTTCGCACGTGCTCAGTATCTGCCAAAGCAAATGCAATTCTGCTGATATCATACATTTAAAATTGAGGAGTCATGTTCAACAGTAGTTTGCAATAAATATCTCTAAATATTTTACGTAGATGAACCACCCAGCCTCCGTATTTTCACTTATACATTATCATATGTTTGTGTATTTCTCCTATCTGGCAGAATTATTGCCGTTATTTTGAAATTTTGCTTACACGTATAATATGGATTACTTACCTTACCAGCAATAGCTTGCCATAAAATATATATCTCTCGAATATTTCCCTTTCATGAGAAGTACGCCAAACCGCTGTCTATATATATCTAATATGCTATAGTATAGAGTCAGGTATACGTGCGCGTATGCCCAGTACCGAAAGAAATCGTATGTATGATATTATATATTTATATACGAAGGTGTGTACGCAAGAGTAGTTTGACCTGATAAATGTTTGCACAGAATTTGATGTAGAATGTAGGCCTATACACACAGGGTACCCACAGCAGCTTGGACTTAGTTCTTCTACTATACATGTATCATTAGATTTTCAAACGGTCTAAACATCATGAACATTGAATGTACTGTCATTATTGACAAATATTGCGCCTGGAAATACGTTGAGGTAGATAGGCATCTGGGACATCAAACTACTCTCGGATATCTGTTCTTTACTCTTGTCAAATATTGACAAGGATATTGTTTTCATATTGTATCTTTTTCATCATTTTTCATAGGATATTGGTTAGAAAATGCCTGGCCTATTTTTATTTCATTTGATGAAATTTGTACAGCGAATGGATTCCCGTGGACAGCCGGGCTTTGGTTTGACACACAAAGTTAGAAACATGAGCTCTGGTTTGATACGACACCTTCCGCCCCCTAGCGGGAATCACGGGAACCTGTGACAGATAAGCGACACTTTGTGGCGAAAATTGACCGGTTGTCCTGATGCCCGATACTTGATTGGCTAAAAACGCTGCATTTTATGTTAAAATTAAATCAATCTGGTTTTTCTTGTGGCTAATAAGATTTTATTGTTAACAACGTAGCCAGTAATCTATTTTTATTAGCAGAGAGTATTTCATTGCGCTCTTACACGTAAAATCAGGAAGCGGGACCTCGAAATGTGACCAATCACCAACCAGCCCATTGTATGTGTCGAATGGTACCCTAACCCTAACCCTACCCCGTCTAAATTGTAGGGAATAACTTTCCCCCAGGCTGAATATAATATAATAATATAGGGAAATGATTATAAACGCCTTGTGCAGTGAAGTCATAAGACGTGATCACGTGCCTTCAATCTACGCCCGGGGGAAAGTGACAACCGTTTTTGGTTGGTTGTTGTATCATGTTCTTTTAGGCAGCCGGCTGAAAGGGGTGGTAGGATATGTTTACTAGGCACTTCTAATTTTAACATATATTTTACGATATATTAAAGAATGATGCAAAAACCCTAAAAAGTGCCCTAACCCTAACCCTAACCCTAACCCTCATCATCTCTTCTCTCTTCTCGTCTCATGCCTCTCTATCTCTCTCTCTCATTTCCTTCTCCCTCTTTCTCCGATTCCACTACTCTCTATCTCATCTCTCCTCCTCTCTCCCTCCTTCTGCTCCGCTCCTCTCTCTCTCTTCTCTCGCTCGCGTTCTTCCTCTCCTCTCACCCTCTCTCTATCCTCATCGTCATCCCCGCCCTCTCTCTCCTCTCCTCTATCGTCTCTCTCGGGTTGGCTGGCGCTTTTTCTATCTCTCTTTCGCTCTCGGTCCGCTGCTCCTCCTTCTGCCCTCACTTTCTCCCTCTCGTCTCTTACGCCCCCCTCTCTCTCTCCTCTCTGCTTTCACGTCACGTCAACCTCTTCCTCTCTTGTCTTTCTGTTTATCATCTGCCCCCTTTCATCTCTCCCTCTCCCTTTTCTCTGTCCCAATCTCTCTCCTCTCATCCCATCGGCCTATCATCTCCCCCTTATTTTTCTTAACATACTCACAACTATATTGTTGCATTAATATTCAGATTTTTTTTTTTTCTCGATGAAAAAAAATGTTGTCAGTACGTGTATTGTGTATCCCTGAATTTACAACATGCAATAAAGATTGACAGCCCATAAACTATGAATATCTTCCCGGTATTGAATGAATAACGTTACCAACCTCATATTTCGTGTGTTTCAAAAGCGTCCATCGGCTGGTGAATGAGATCGCCGAAGGAGGAGCTAGGCAGGCGATTGTGCAAGCGCGTTCTCTCCGCTCATTACCGTGAGTAGCTATCCGCTCTGTACGTCTCATTTCACATACTCTCGCGCTTGTCCGCAGCTCTACCAGCGACGCTGATGCCGTGAACCATCGCGCCGGGGTAGCAAATGCTGCGTATCTGGGAGGAAGCCTGCACGGGAATGTTGGCGGGCGGCCGGCGACGGTGGTGGTGGTGGTTCCGGTGATGGTGACATTCTGGTAGCTTGGCGGGGCAAGCAGCAAAAACGACACCGCCATGCGTTAATTGTTTAATATCTTTAATTTTGAACGCCGCAGATGCGGGACTCCACGCCTCTTTTGAGAGTAGGGAGTAACGTTGGAACTCTCC
>NW_014577591.1:101026-105159 GCF_000485595.1 Priapulus caudatus
CATATAATGCGATCAGCTGTGATGCTGCTTTCTTCATCAATTCAGGTGAGTGCAAGACACACATGAGACACTCACACGGGAAAGAAAACCGTATAAGTTGCGATCTGCTGTGAATGCTGCATTTTCGCAGTTACGGGCCTGTGAAGATCAAACACCAAAATGGGAACTCACATAGGCTAGAAAAACCATATAAGTGCTGATCGGTGCTGATGCTGCCTTCTCCTTTTTCGTTATGAGTCATGCTGAAAACACACATGAGAATCCACACGAAGAAACAATTCATTTTCAAATTGTACATAAAAGTTAAGCCTTTCGCTCTGAAGACACCCTATGATCGCACATGAGAGAAGCAGAAAGACATCTCGAACCTTAGACGCACACATGTAAGCAGCCAGCTGGCTTAGTGAAACACGCGAGCGCACCGCCACACATCGACTCTGGGGCAGCTGTGGAATCCCACGAATACAACTCAACGCTGTACCAGCTTCGCCAGGGTGGAGCTGAATACGATATTGCTTTGTGAAAGCTCTGAAACCGCTTTAAGTTACATGACATGATTGGTTTTAATGTTTTAATGAGTACCCAATGTGTGAGCAACAACAAATGTGTAACTTTTGTCTCAAAATGTAAACTAATCGCATTTGAAATAACCATATGTTGAACATGTCTCGATAAAACAAACGTATAACTGTGTATTTATTACCTGCAATTTTAATGTTGTTCGGTCGCAGTATGAAGGCATACATACAGGACCAGGAGGGATACAACAATAAAAACGACGACGCGTTTTGGAATGATCATTCTACTGACAGAGTCGGGCAAGGAAAGCAGAGCGCACAGCAAATGAGATCAGCCGATGCGCCAGATAACATGTTGATGATATATATCAAAATATATGGTGTAGACATCTTCACTTTAACAATTTAAATAACGGCTCTATAATAATTTCGGAACACCGCGCCGTATTGTCAAGTATATGTCGCATCACTAATGTCAATCATTAACTTGGTTCCTAACAATGTAACTTAATACCTTTGTGACATAACCTTGTATCCGCTTGAACACTGATCTAATAACAAGCTAACGTATACACTGGTATTATTTGAATTTTGATGTTTGTCCAATCGCAGCTATCGAAGATACAGAAGGGAATTAGCGACGGAACAGCCAATGAAAACGAAGGACGTGAGTTGGGTATGAAAATTGTATGACAGAGGCGCCAAATAATGACGAGATAACGAGAAACGAGCAAATCGAATTATATGGTTATCGTGAAATCAAAAGAAATAACCATGCCATAGTTACGTGTTGATGCTTTGTTAACACACAGGTCTAACATGGAAATACACGGATAATTTCTAATACCGACTGTTCATCTTATTATGTCATATCACATTCAGTAGGCCACGTCTATCACACGCTTTTCAGTCGTGAGCCGAATGCACACGCTCCCTCCATATGACTTTATACTTAGCATATTCATATGTTATATTCATTCATAGATGTCGCGAATTTACTAGATGCCGTGTGTTGCTGAAGTTTACGTGAACAGTCAGAGCTGGGTTGGATTTTCCACCCATATTTTGCGTGACAAATGCGCCCGGTGCTGCTAGCACTGTCTCTAATCCCGTTAAAAATGAGGTAATAGACTCTAAAACGAATGCGAAAAGATAGTAACCCGGTCTATGCCCGAGCCTGTATTAAATTTACTTGTATGAGACCGCTCTTTTACACCACTACTACACGTCGTTTACGCTCCAATCCTCCGAGCGTTTAGCCAGAATTGGTGTTATTTCCAAGTATAGTGGCGTTCCAATGCAGCCAGCAGACCTAGGGTGTGAAACAACAGTAGAGCGTCCATAGGCGCAGGCCTGAATAAGCATCGAACAGAAATTATTAAAAATTACTCACACTGTTACTGCGCTTACACAACATCTAAACTTATTCATGTTAAATAACTACAGATTCATGCTCCTATGCTCCGCTCAAATCTTGCCAGCTCTCATGATGCGAATCTTCTAACAGCAGTATCGGATCCCGCTTTCATACACAAGCAACTGCGCGACTGGCACCATTGCCAATTACACACAAGACCATGTTTTCTAATCTTTCTAGCACGCTCAACCGGGCATGCATACTTGCGTGCATAACATGCCAAATATTGCAATTCTCTAGTGTCCGAATTACTGCGAAAAGAAACATGCTAAAAATGCATTTTCTACGAGACCGATCATAGTGCAACGGTGAAACAATTGCGGGAGCCTCTACTTTGTATGCCTACTTAATCGACGCAGCGGAGATACGACGACTTGAAATTTTGTAGATGAATAACTTTAGAGTCTTTCCTAGTATGCGCGACCGAATTTCAAAATGTGGCCTCACTCTTGGACCTGAGATAGTCACCCTGAATACCCCAAAACACAGAATCAATGAAAATTCTCATGTCCTCCATGCTGTTAAGCGCAGTGGTAGAACCGAGGGTTTAGGTGAACTTGTAAGCCAACAAAAGTTAACGACTATTAACACCGTTAGTGTTAGGTGTGCCAAGAAAAAGTGAAACGCGGAAATTATCTATTTCTCCCGTACCAACAGTGTAAAAGAGGTATTTAACTGTAGATGATGGTAAATATACATGTACATATGGTACACATACGTACATGTTTTACATAAAATGCATGTTAAATGTCAGTTTACTGACTATGCTGGTCCAACCTAACATGCTAAAAGAGCTTGCATAAACTGATTTGCATTAGCCCATAAAACTAAATGATTCGATTTCTTTGCCAGAAAAAGCTCATTTACAGCGGAAAACAGCGGCGACAGGCGCGTCAACAACAGTAGTAGCGGCCTCCAGATGCGCAGGCTGACTAAGCATCGAACAGAAATAATAAAAATACTCAGCACTGGTTACTGCGCTACCAACATACGACTTATCATGTTAAATAACTACAGATTCAATGCCTCTATTGCTCCGCTCGAAACTTTGCCAGCCTCTATGAAGCGAATTTCTACAGAGTAAGTGCGATCCCGTTTTATACAGACCGGCCGACCATGGCTACGCGCCACTAGCGGAATGGCACAATACACAACAAGACCAATTACTTCTAATGCTTCTAGACGCGCACGACGCCATCATAACCTTGCGCTGCATACTGCAAATTATTGCACTCTATGTGCCGAATACTGCGAAAAAAAAAATGCCAAAAAAAGGCCTTTTCTCGCAGACATATTAGTTGCAACGTGAAAGAATGCTAGAGCTACGTTGTAATGCCTCCTAAAGAGAAGCAGCTGGCCTGACAAGGGTTGTAGGACTATTGTTTACCTAGGCACTCTAATTTTAACATATATCTTAAAATTAATTAGGGTCGAGAGAGAGAGAGAGAGAGAGAGAGAGAGAGAGAGAGAGCGAGAGGAGGTAGAGATACAGTGACATAGAGAGAACCACTGATCACAGTCCCAGCCCACCTTTATCAGCGGCAGATCGTCAAACTTCTGCGATACAACGACAACCTTGAAGTGAGTCTCTGAACCTGAAAGAAGGAACATTGTCAGTTCAGTGGCACCTCCTGGTGGCGACAGCATGTACCCGAACAAACACAAGAAACCCTATAATACAAACATACCACTGGAAAAACAAAATCCTAAATGTGTTTTACAAAAACAAGCAGATGAATGCAGTGCCCAGGCCACTAGTCACACACCACTATAGCACAGCTAAACACAGTTTTTAAGAAAACACATACGCGGTGGAACACAGTAAAAGAAAACACTAATTCACTGCTATAGTACAGCTAAACACAGTGTAAAAAAACACATACCCGGTGGAACTCAGTGAAAGAAAGCACTAATTTACCTCTATAGTACAGCTAAACAGTGTAAAAAACACATACCCAGTGGAACACAGTGCATGTGACTCTCGTTGATGACGTCTAAGTATGCTGACTGGAACAGAAAAAACCGGGTATTTTGTTAGAGCACATACACTCGCACAACAATGAGTTACAGCCGTGACAGTGATGACAATGATGGCAATAATTATGATTCCAACAATAAGGGTGACGATGATGATGGCAATAATTATGATTCCAACGATAAGGGTGACGATGATGATGGCAATAATTATGATTCCAACG
>NW_014577591.1:108780-115324 GCF_000485595.1 Priapulus caudatus
TAGGGTCGCTGGGAATAAATAGGGACGGTCGGGAAACGGTAACCACACCTATATTTTGTTTTGGCCTTACAATAAAGCCATAAAAATGCTAGGTCACCGCTGAATTTGACCTGTGACCTGTGACCTCCAATTTTGGCACAATGATGGCTTTTCCTACCATGATGCTATACACCGACTATCACGAGCCTAGGTCGAGCCGTTTAGATTTGTGCCGCAATTATGCATTTCCTCCCTATACCTTAAGTTAAGGAGTGAATGTTTTGACCCTTGACCTCTTGACCTTTGACCTGTGACCTCCAATTTCGGCACAATGATGGCTTTTCCTACCATGATGCTATACACCGACTATCACGAGCCTAGGTCGAGCCGTTTAGATTTGTGCCGCAATTATGCATTTCCTCCCTATACCTTAAGTTAAGGAGTGAATGTTTTGACCCTTGACCTCTTGACCTTTGACCTGTGACCTCCAATTTCGGCACAGTGATGGCTTTTCCTACCATGATGCTATACACCGACTATCACGAGCCTAGGTCGAGCCGTTTAGATTTGTGCCGCAATTATGCATTTCCTCCCTATACCTTAAGTTAAGGAGTGAATGTTCCTCCTTCTTTTACACCTCTTGACCTTTGACCTTTGACCCCCAGCTTCGACATCCCAACTCGTTTTGACGATCCCCCAATGTGCCGAATATCGTGACCGTACGTCGAGCGGTTAAGATTTGTGCCCAACTGTTGACAGACGGACGGACGGACGGACGGACGGACGATCATGCGATTCTACAAGCTGCATCTGACTATGTCAGATGAGCTAAAAACCTAGAATAGTCCTATCCTACCCATGTTATACCCCGTCAACTTATACCCCCTCTTATCTGATCTCAATATGGCGGCGGGGACTTTCCGATATGGCTTATTCCAACCCACCTCGATTTCTGCATACTAGGACATCCTACCATCAATCCGCACTCCTCCCTCCTTCCAGCCTCTCATTTTCGCCTCTGTACACATATAACAGACATACAGGGACGGACATACAGACGCACGGAGAGAGGGATGGACGGACATACAGACGGACGAAGAGAGGGATGGACGGACATCAGAAGTAGATAATAGGGAAGGAGTGTGACTTCAATAAACAAGGGAAATTCGTCATTTACTAGCCTTAGAATACCTACGATTTACTACGCATAACTCAACCCCCTTGAGCTCAAATCGTACACAGTACATTCGCCTAGCATCGTGCAAAATCGTTTCCTTGTATACACCCGCAATCCGGAGATACAGACTAAAACGTACGACACGAACTCTCCATTCTGTTGCCAGCAAACCGAATCCATAAACTGCCTAACTTGAAACAATAGGCAGCTACTAACGACTCTTGCGCACTCTTGCGCCCTCGGCGATGCGGTGTGGCTTGCTGGGAGATTGAACATCGACGCAACACTCGGCGAACTAATCTTTGACCTATTTACAGCTGGTATGCCCCCCACGCATGCACGCCCACCACAATCAGCAGCAGCTCCAGCTGCAATATCCCAGCGAGCAACACCGCATCGCCGAGGGCGCAAGAGTGCGTAAGAGTCGTTAGTAGCTGCCTATTGTTTCAAGTTAGGCGGGTTATGGATTCGGTTTGCTGGCAACAGAATAGAGAATCGTGTTGTACATTTTAGTCTGTATCTCCAGATTGCGGGTGTACACGAAGAAACGATTTCGGACGATGCTAGGCAAATGTACTGTGTACGAGTTAAGCTCAAGTTGGTTGAGTTACACGTAGTAAATCGTAGGTATTCTAAGGCTAGTAAATGACGAATTTCCCTTGTTTATTGAAGTCACACTCCTTCCCCATTATCTACTTGTGACGGAGATACAGACGGACGGAGAGAGGGATGGATGGACACACAGACGGATGGAGAGAAGGATGGACGACAGCGCACCTGCAACTCTGTTGACAGCTTCGTGCGCAGACTGGTTTCGACCGGTTTCTCCATGGAGCGTGAGTAGTTAGCGGTGGCGATGACTGCGGTGGAGGTCACCGAGGTCGGAATACGAAGTCTCGGTAGCAGAGCGACTGCAACCATGCACCAAGCAAGCGTATAACGTCGTCGAGGGTCGTAATTAAGAAACAAGCTGCTACGTTTGCTGACGCATGGATGCATGCATGCGAGGATACGTGTGATGTTTGGATATGTGTGAGGATACGTGTGATGCGCAGATGTGTGAGGATACGTGTGTGGTTAATGGTTAGCATGTGGACAAGTGGTGTAAGTATCTGGTGTCGCTGATCAAGAAGGATAGTTTGGGACCTCTCAATATGTCTTTTCATATGTGCTACACTAATCTGGGGTGCTAATCTAGGCTTGGGCCGGAGATCGCTACGAGTAAGCAGTTGTTGGGTCTATGTGTGCCACAGGCACCTGGAATGTTTCGATAATAAAATGATGGTAAATAAACATGAAATGGATTTAGTACCCAACTCTTACTATTTCTCTACTCTCTCTTTTGCTTATTATTGGTAATAATATTCTGTAAATGCCATAGAAATTCTCCTCTGCTTCACAAGTGCTCCTCACAAATGCTGCTGTGCACAAACAACAAACATATATATATACAGCAGGTGCGAAAGTGACCACAACATTCGCACGATGGTTGCTTCGTTTCACACAATAATAGCAAAAATACACAACAAAGTGCCTCCATTGTGGTATCTATGTGTAGCTAAATGTTCACTTGTTCGTATTATAATATATTTTCCATTTGGTGCTGCACACTTTACCCAGAGATATCTGGTGAGTGCCTGCAGAAAACTCCCAATCTGCCAAAATTTAAATGGGTGCAAGTGCCTGTTAATCATCCGAAACTCCCTAACCATGCTACTCGATTGTTTAGCCAATGAACGTAGTCGTGTGTGTGGCGTCATTCCCGCTTGAATCATGCTAGCTTCGCTTAGCGGGGCTCATAAGCAGGTACAGCGCTTGAACGCAGAATGCAATGCTGCCCAATTACTCATGTATTAACAGGCACTTACTCCCATTTACGTTTCGGCGGATTGCGAGTTGTCCGCAGGAATTCACCAGATATCTCTGGGTAAAGTGTACCACTTAGCTATACATAGATATCAAACCGGAGGCAATTGGTTGTGTAATTTTGCTGTGACTGTGTGAAACGAAGCAAGCGGTGTGCGAATGGTATATGCTCCGGCAATTTTTTTCTTGCCAAATGGCGTGGGTGCACTACAGGGCATTCCTGTCACGCTTTCCTACCTGCTCTGTGCTCTGTATTTTTGTTGCACAGTTGGGCCATAATAAAAATATAGTTTGTTTGCCCTCACCCAACCGACCCGCCAAAAAGAGGCCGACTCAACAAAATTTATTGATCTTTACTTTTTTTTTTTACAAATTGTATCACTGTACATTATATAAATCTGTAAGCAATACATAATCATTTATGTACCAAGCAAAACAAACATTCAACATGAAAGGTATCTCCACACCAGCACACCCGAGCATGTAGACATCATGCTGAATTTGTTAAAAGACCCCCTTCAAACAAAATAAAAAGCCCACCTATCTACCCAAACTTTTCAGCCTGGTTTAGGTGAGGGCAAACAAAGATTTTTTTAATTGTGGCCTTGCTGTTGGTGCACAGCAGCATTCAGGAGGTGAACTTTTGGGGTGTGTTGTAGAGGAGCATTTGAGCTGGATTTACAGAAAGTTACTACTAGTACTAAAAATGCGCGAAAGGGAGTATAGAAAAACATTACGACTTCGGTAGTGAATACATTTCATATTATTATGATTTTATTATTGTAACGCTCAAAGTTCCTGTGAATGTGGGCGGCCACAACAACGACTGTGACATAGTTTCCATCGTCTACTAGTACTATTGTCCGCACGCAGACATTATAACTCCGCTTTGCTAATCTGAGGGTGCAGGTTTAACCCCCATTACTGGGGTCTGCGTCGGCTCGGACTACTAGTAGTAGCTAGTGCACCGTAGTATTTGGACGCTCCCCCGAAACTGGACGCTCCTAAGTGTGCATGCGCGCAGGCGCCTCTTGTTTTGCAAGGGCACATGTGCAGCATGCGCAGTAGTCATCTGCGCATCTCGCCCATTGAAACGATCGCAACAAACAAACATGGCGGCCAACCCGGTCACTCATGGAAACATTTGATTTAAACAATTTGCAATGTGAATGCAGTAAGTTAGTAAGACTGTGTTATGTGTGTCAGGCAGTGAAAAAAATACACGGGCTCGGGGCAATTAATATTTAACCCCCAAAATGCCAAAAAGAGCCACGGAAATGCCAAAAAGAGCCCCCGTAAATTTGCATAGAGTTCAATGCAAACCAAATTTTAGAGTGCTATTTTCATGCACGTGAGCCTGAAAAGTAGCCCCCGAAAAATAAATTATATTTTTTTCCCTGGTGTCAGGTTACAAAGCGAAACAAAAAGAAAACAAAAGAGCATGGCTACTATTTCCTACAGCCCTGCAAAACAAGATTCAAACAAAAAGAAAATAATAAAAAAACAAAAGAGCATGCGCACATGCGCACTCAGGCGCGTCCAGTTTTGGGCGAGCGTCCAAATACTATGATACAGTAGTACTAGTAGTAGTAGTACTGCTAGTATTACTGCTAGTGCTACTACTAGTACTACTACTACATACGAGTACTTCCAACACGTAAATTAAACGCTGTGGCTATATGCCCGGCTGCCGGGCACGGTCTTCGATTTCCTAAATGCCCGGTAGTTTGAACTCTGTTTGACCTGGCTCGTTTAGATCTTTCTGACTAATCCTAACCCTAACCCTAATTAAATTAAATTAAGACTAATAAATTTAATTAAATAAAAAAATTTTTTTTAAATTAAATTGTAAATAAATCATGTAAATATTTTCGTTAATTGGAAAACAATAGTTAAATGGATAGAGATAGAAAAATACAGAAACAGGAAAATAATTGAAAAACCAACAGGATTCGAACAATCGACCTTTCAGAAGTAAAGCTAGTGCGCTAACCACTCGACCATACAGGATTATGGGAAATAGCACATGACATATGCTAAATAAGCAAACACATGTGGTACACGTGTATATGGAAAACTGCGGGGCATTTAGAATATCGAAGACTGTGTCCGGCTGCCGGGCATAAAGCCACTGCGTAAATTAAAAGTCCCAGCTTCAAACCATACAATAAATTATAACCATACATGACCGAATAATTCTGTCCTATATACCTTTTTTATATTTGGTGAGCGGTTATATTGGGACAGAACGGGGTTCATTGAAATTTCGTGAGATGCGCATGCAAAATGCATGCGCTGCTGATGCGGCCCGTAACGCCGTTATTGGCCGCGAAAAAAACCCTACCGTTCCTTCTACCATGACTTTACCTTGCTACAGATATGTATATACATCACTTCAATCGTTATTCACTTCCTAAAAGATTGTTTTTCAGAAACAGCGCTTCATTCCACTTTCGTAAATAACATTCGCCATTTACAAACAATCAGACCAATCAGAGCGAGTCTATCAGCCCTCCTGCAGCGCCCACAGATTACAAGCGAGAACCAGGCTATTGTAAACATCGCTCTGATTGGTCGGTTTTGTTGGTCTGGTAGGTGAGAGGGTCTATGTCCCCCGGGGTACTGCCGGAGCGTACCTGGGTCCGGTCCGGTATACCGGACGTACCCTGGTACTATCTAATATGCCGGACCGTACCTCGCCTACTCCACTAACGAATCTAGGGAGTCGCCTACGCTACTCCCTAACCCTAAACCCTAACCATATCAAATAGTGACCAGGGTACGGTTCGGTTACCGGACCGTACCCAGGGTACGTTCCGGCAGTACCTGGGGACCACAGGCACTTGGACCGTTTCAATAATAAAATGATGGTTAATAAATACACACTTGTTCAGTACTGACTGTACTAGCCCTACCAGTACCAGTACTCCAATAGTCTTAATCGTTTGATATAACTTTCACTTCAACACCGTCATTACACCGCTGCAACACATAGCCGCCGCCATTGTGCATGCACAGATACACAGTGATAGAGAGTGATACACAGTGATACACGTAACACACTCTAACCTACTGTGTATCTGTGCATGCACAATGGCGTGCGGCTATTATAATCGATATATGTGTGTTGCAAGCGGTGTATTGGACGGTGTTGAAGTGAAGTTATATCAAACATTAAGACTATTGCTGTTACTGGTACTGGTAGGGCTAGTAGTACCCGTAGTACTACTACTAGTAACTAGTAATACCTTGTCATTATATCCAGCGTAGTGGACACCGACAAGTATGAGAACATAACATAACATAACATAACATAACATAACAGTACTGACAAGTTGTATTTATTAACCATCATTTTATTATTGAAACGGTCCAAGTGCCTGTGAGTGTGTGGGAGACATAGACCCTATGACTGTATGAGTATAGGCAGCACTGGCGCCACTGCCACATGGCGCCACTGGCAGCAAGAGGTCAGATGGCCGCGTGGTGTTGTAGCTGCAGGGGCGGGACTGGTTCTTGCTG
>NW_014577591.1:116849-123790 GCF_000485595.1 Priapulus caudatus
AAAGTTGGGAACGCCAGTAAGCCATGCGGCAAGCACTTCCAGTAGTGTAATGAGCGTCCGACTAACAATACGAATTTTCTTTGTGTACAGTTAATTATTTATGAATTTATTATATTTTTATTTCCTTTCTCTCCCGTCACCAACTCCCGCGTTACACAACCTATACGTTTCTAAAACATTTTCGCCCCTATTACCTCTTTTTAATATATTTATTTATTTATTTATATTTTTATATTTTGTTCTTCTTGTTTTTATATATATATTCGAGTAAACCATTATGCAATAAACCACCCACACCACAAAACAACACATACTACAACAATAAAAGTTAACACAACAAAAAAATATATTCCGGCCGCCGCCTTCGTCGCTGTCGTCGTTGTCGTCCTCATCGTCTCCAGAAGTCGTCTTCCTCCTCTTCGTCGTCTTCCTCCTCGTCGTGCTGCATGTCCTCCGACCGCGGTCGGCATGGTCCCACCCTCGCGTGGTCCCTGCCCTCCCATGCCCCTGGCTGTGTCTGCTGCGCCAGTGCGACGCCTGGAAGTGGTGCCTCCTCGATCGGCACCACTTTGATGGACGGCCTGCGGTCGTTGAGGTGGACGACCGTGAACCCCGGGTTCAATCTCCTGAACCGGAGCACGTCGTCCAAAAACGCCCGCCAGGTGGTATAGGCCACCTGCCCAGCCGTTCCCCCGAATATGAGGCGAGGCGTTGCCGCTGCCGGCCCGTAGCGGCGAGCCGCTGGTGTATTGTTTATGCTGTTCGCTTGCGGCGCGACTTCGGCGAGCGGCCGAACGGCATTTACCGGCGCACTGTCGAGGCGCCGTCGGCAGGGGCACTGGACACAACGTGTGCACCGTGGGCCATAGTGTATGCCGCCTCCGATGTACATGTCGTCTCCTAGCAGGGGGCCTGCGTGGTTGACGGGTCTCGGACAGTAACGTTTGCGCGGCGTTTCGTCGTCCGTGGCCTCGTCCTCTGCATCGTCGTTGTGGGCTCGTCGCGTCGTCGTCGTGGTCGGCGTGGTCGGCGTGGTGTTGTCCTGCGGCCTCGTTGTGTGATGTGCCTGCGCCCTTACATCGCACAGGGCTTCTTCTAATTCCCTCGTCCAGTCGTCGTCGTTGTATGGCAGGTCCATTGTCGCCTCCACGATGTCTCTGCTGCTGTCCATGTTGACTGTTTACTCAAAAAGATCTAGATTATTCTACTGTGAGCTACCTTACTGTGCTGACTACGTTACTATCTATCTATACATACGTGACACTCTACTGTGTCCTTGTGCAACATTAAATCATCTATCGCTAGATGTACTGCGCGAACATATAATGGTTAGAACTTGTGAACACTTAGTGCTTTAACTCGTGTACGTTACAATATGTGCTTGTTAGATACATGGTGAAATACGTCGCCTGTGCATCGTTATACTGATAAACTATGGAGCCTCCTTAGTATAGTCTTAATTCTTATGATAACGCGTTGCACGCGCGATCGTTTTCATCTCTACTTCGTCGCCCTCCTGCACCTTCTCTAATGGGTGTGCTCTTACCCTGTGGACTACTTCCTGCTCCACTTCCTCAGGGTGCATGGTCGGATATAGGCGGTGCGGGACGAAGGGTGCTGTCGCCTGCACCTGTTGCAACAGGGGCTGCAACATGGGCTGTACAGTGGGTTGTATGATGGTGGGAGCCGGTATGGTGCCAGGGAACGATTGGCATAGGCGTGGTCGGAGGTGTGGTGGCGCACAGCAACAATACAATACGACAATCGCTACAACCGCGATGGCCACATAAAGCAATATCTGATGCCACTGAATGTGTGCACTCTGAAAATTTTTCTGCGCTGCCTCGTTCGTGTCGAGAATCCTTCGGCTATTCGCTATGGCATCCTTCAGATGTTCATATGCGATATCTAAGTCATGACTTTCATAGAGCTTCGCGGGCACTATAGACTGTGGGATAAGATCCGTAGCATTACCTCGTTTTATCGCTAACTCTGCCAGATCTGCCCATATTGTCGGTGTCTGAAGCTCCCTAGGTAACATATTCACCAGCGATCGGGTGAGATTTACAGACGAATCATGAAAGTAAAAGGTTGGCAAACTAAGGTCAGCCGAATGAGCACTGCAACCCGATTGCAACGATACGAGTTGACGTGACTTTATTTCTATGTCCGTAATGGTAGGGGGCTGGTCATTGGTTGTCTGACATGATACTGTCAGCCGAAACGCTTTTGCCGGTGATAACAGCCAATGACCATTGCCAATATATGTTACTAGATGCTTTGGGTTAGCACACATCGTCACCCTTCTCTGGCAATAGGTTTGTATGTGCTCGGCTTGCCTTAAAAATAATGCCACTAAACAGTCTGTGGACCCTCTAACGTAATAGACTGCCGACTCCGCCTGGCAGATGTTATGGGTTTCATGGAGGCACTTGCGTACCAGGTTGGGCTCCGGATAAAAGTAACGTGTTTTATCCTGCGCAAATGCCACGTACTCCTTATCTAACACATAATACACGTGTGCCCGCGTGTCATTAATATATTGCGGTGCCGGCAATATTTGAAAGATGTTAAAAATTTGACCGACGTGCTTAAGTGGTAGAAACGTCAGTATATGGAACGAATTCTGCACTGGTATCACTATCGTTTGCAATAAACTATAGTAGTACAAGATGGTCTCGTCCAATGCTTTCGGCATCGCAAGATAATCTGGTATCACCTGCTTGATACTCCGCAAAATACTTAGTAAATGCGTTGGCGGTACTAACGAAATTGGTAACCTGCCTGTCAGACAGCTGGTTAATGAATGTTCCAAGTCCGCGACTATGTTCGTGACATCCTGCAGAGTTAACATCATCATGTCAATCGTTGTCTGTAACCGAATTATGGCTGCTGTCCTCGTATTTAGCGTAATTGTCAAGGTCAGTAGTCGATCATTGATGCTATTGACAAACTGTCGCATGGTCTCAACGCCGTCAATTAACTCATTTAAAGTGTCATGATTCAACTTGACCTGGGTCTTTGTCAGATTAAAGACTGTCAATGAATCTTCTATGGCATGTTGAAATGCCCCTTGTGTAATCTCGAACCCGGATAATCTAGCTTGCAAGTCATTTAAATCATCTTCCGTCGCCACCCCATACAATGCCTTTTGAAATCGGCCGATAAACGGCAATAATGATCGCTTGAAGCGATGTCTTGTACCAGAAAACATAGACGTTAGTCCCTCAATGCGCTCTGATAGCGCGCATGATAGCGAAGTCGGAAATCCGCTGCATGCTTTCTTTATAAATTACGGCTCATAATCTCACGAAAAATTGGCTGTTGTTTTGCGGGTGACTTGGTGCGTTGGGTTGGCATTCTCTGTGGCTGTTCCATACCACATGCGATCACTAGTGTACATTTGGGTGGCAGCCATTTTTCGAAATACCCCGCTCAATGTGGGTAGATATTCGTGTTGACATGCGAAGCCCTGTCACTGATAATGAGGGGTCGGCGCCGGCAGCAGCGGGGCCGCTTGCTGCGTTCCAATTAAACAAGATATATACTATCTGATCGATCAATTCCCCTCATATAACTCTTTTACATGGCGATCAGCATCCATACGATAAACACAATGGTCCAATCTACTTTGTGTATATGCGAGCGTCCCTTTAGGTACAAACCACGTTCTCCTCTTTAACGTCAACGCTAGTTAACCAGAGTCGCAACAACACAGTCGATACTGTAATGACAAAATAAAGATTATTCAGTTAGCAGGCGTGAGGCTCTACTGTAGCCCAGTGAAAGACCCCTTCCCTGGCTCTGCATGTCGCCTGCAAAGCAACAGGTTCTTAGAAGTGTGTGATATTTCACTTAGCATGTACTTGGTAGCTGATGGTCTACGGCTGCCTCTCCCCATCGAAGGAGTTCCTGTGTCTCTAGTGGTCCCTCGACGTGCTACTGAAACGAATGTAGCCACTGAATTTGAGTACCTCTCCCCTTTCCCTTATGACTATAACGATCCGGGTGCACATCGTCATGGCTGCTCCTTCTGCTAGTCTGCATGCTGTTGGTCAATATAATGCCCCCAGGTCGGCCGTCCTGTTGGCATCATTGTGTTTTTGCCTGTTCGTGCTTGGCTGTCCTGCCGTACTCTGCAACAGTCTCTCGATCAGAGGTGTCCGAGTGGAAAGTTCCGCCTTAGATGACTTACTGCAAACGAGCGCTTGCACCCAACACTTGCTAATGGTAAAAGATCGCTCTCGCTAATAGGTCACTGCTCGATGAAGCCCTCTGTCTTGCTGGGCCTGAGCTTCATCCCCTGATCCGACTCAATTCATGGATATTGGCGGTTTTCGCACTCAACGTAGAGATAGGGCTATTAGCTTTGGGCCTGCGCGCAGTGGTTGTTTCCTGTAAACGCCTTCGTTTGCTGCTCCCTAGGTGTGGCTTCCTTGCTGGGCTCAGTCGCGAGCTTGCCGTTATGGCGTCCTGTATCATTCGTCGCTGGCTTCCTATTATGGGGTCTGGCTCGTGACCTCGTCCTCGCGGTTGGTCCCGAGCGTAACCACGATATGCGGCTGACCGCTAATGTTATCCACTCACAGGGATGTTGACCTGGGGCGATGCGGTCGTTTCGTGTTTGCAACAAGAAAGTCTGTCTTTGGTGTTAATTATTTTAACGACCGTGTAATATGAGCTTCCAGGGGCTATTCAGCTTTAGGCTGGTCTCCTGGGCTTCAATACCGGTCGTGGTAGAATACTGGATGTCCCACTCCTCGACACTCGCTGAAGTCCATCGCCGCGTTTGTCGTAGAGCTTGCTTGTTGGGTGGCTTTCTCATCTTCCATGCGTTGGGTTGCGCATGTGTGTGCATAATGCCTGGTGGAAACCTCTGGCTCGGAGACAGTTTGCGAGATCGGTTCCATCATCGACGCCTTCCTTTTGTAAAACAAATTATCCATAGCAAAACCGGTGCCGCGCGTTACAACAATAGATAAGGACTGTGAGTGCGGCTGTAGTATCGAATAGGCGGAGCGATAGCGCTTAACAAAGTGTGGCAACAAGCAAAGTCCCATGGACCGTTTGTGCCCCGTCCACATAATGCGATATACCCGATCGGAATTTAATACCGTTGTGAAAGCGCTTCGTTGCTCCATTACGAACGGGTGATACTGGTGGCGCACGTCTGGCCTTTTATCTCGGAAACTGTTCCGTTACTGTTATCGCATTACTTAATTGGGAAACAAAACTCGTGCGACATTAATCGAAAGTAAAATCCTAGGACATAGAATGGTCTCGGATGATTTCCTTAATGCAAGACGATTGCCACTGTTTCGGCTGATTATTTGAACTGGCAATAAACCTTTCCCGCCAGCTCGTATAGAGATCGTGGAAAATGAAATTACGTATGGCGATTACAACGCGCGGCGTCCACTGGAAACTGGCAATGTGTCCACCGCGATCACTCAAACGGTGGCTCCTGCCGTTGTGCCGCTGCTCAGGTGAACGTACATAGGTTATGTTGCGTGATTTCAGATGAGGCAACTGCGTACATAATCGTGAAATCGTTGAAATACATTTTATGGCCAATAATACTTTCCTTGATCCTACGATATGTTTTGGCGAACCCTAAATGTGCACCTGTACATGGTTATCGTGAGATATTCGTGCCGTTATAACCGTCTGATAGTGTGGTGGAGCTACAGCTGCACCGCTAGGATTCGCGGCGGTGCGCTGTTGCCTGCCGTAACTATGCTGGCAATAAATCGTCCAAAATCATGGCTAATGTAGTCAGCATGTTTAAATCGCTTAATTGCAGGAATCCGTGATGTCAATCCGTGCGTATCTTGTATAGCAATAGCGATCTTGACATGCTGGCTCCAATAGCTTCGACCTGAGCGTACGCAGCTGTCGCTTGCTGATATTGCCTGCCTGGAATGTCGCTGACAGGACCGGCGCGCCCGTCACTGCTGGGCGTAACGTCATGATAAAATGCCGGTCCATCCTCGCAGCGTGTCTCCCTCTGGAGCTGGCGCTGTTTCGCCGATTGGTCCGTCTGGCCTCCACGACAACGTCTTTCCTCTACTGTCTCGCCGCCAGGTGGCGATGGTGTGCGTTTAGGTTGTTAGTATTGTTTGTCCATACCTGGCCCACTCCCCTCGGCCGTGTGCGTGCTCACCAGGTGGCGCCTTCGTACGGCTCCTGACCTGTGGCGATGTTCCTGCGTCTCGCACTTGTCCTGGTAGCTTTCCGCTAGGGTGAGCTGGCATTATACTCTCCGTGAAAATGAGTGTCCTGGTCTGGTTCTGGTTGACAATCGCTGCTCCATGTCGTGTGCCGCTCCAACGCTCGTCTGCTTCCTGTCTGCTGGTAGTTAAACTGCTTGAAAACATATCAGACATTCACGATTTCGACCCCCTTTCGTACTCATGGTAGGGCTATATTCGCTAATAATCAGGCCCAACGCAACAGCTTGGTTTTGCAACTTCGGTGATGTTAGCAAGAATTTGCAGTGGTAAATGATCAGCAATTATCGTAAATTTATGCCCGCCAAGAAAGCCGACTTTCTGAATGCAAACAACAACTATTGAAAAGGCTTTTCACGCTCGGACAGTCGCCACCTCGCCTGTGTAGGAGTAACTTAGGGCACTAATATATGAAATGACAACCTCGTGTCCTTGCGCATCCTTTGCGATCAATACGGCTCGAATGGCGTAACGCACTAATGCAATCTGTATACAAAAAAATAAGGATCGTTAACTTTGCGATAAGGCGAGAATTGTCTGTCAACAACGCCTGTTTAATGCGTCGAAAGCATCGCTGCGCCTGCGCATTCCACACAAACCGTGCGTTTTTCTTGGTGAGGCTGGTTAACGGGCCAAACCAGCTTTTGGCAAAAATCCTTACGGAATGTGATTTCTATAATAATTAGCCATACCGAGCACACGACGCGTGCT
>NW_014577591.1:123815-130419 GCF_000485595.1 Priapulus caudatus
TGAATAAATAATCATCATTATTTGTGAAAACACTGTTAAGGTAATTTATTTTAAAATGTGAACACATAAACATATGTAACTTAACTTGCTGGCAATTCCCGCTTTAGTATTTATTGATTTCTATTACTGCATGTGCCAAGGTCCATGTAGTGATTAAATAATTATGATATTATTTTCACCTGATTGTCATTCAGGATAATACTATACGATGGCGTTACTCTATTGCAGTGGCTACACTGCGCTCGGGTGACCGATGTCGTGCAAGGAGCCAGCAGACATCTCAGATATGGTTGTGTCGTGACTAATGCGAGGAAGAAGTGACCTGCACTACAGGTATCTATTAGGCTAATATATATAGTTGTGTAGTGGCGAAGATGTGAATTAATAACAAGCTGTAGTGCTATAACTTCTAGCACTATTTCTTTGTTGTTTTTGAACACTTAAATGATTAGTCGGAAGGTATTTCTAAAACTTTCTGTTTATAGCTGTATTAGTTTTGTCATTGTAATGAAATTGTTAATTATAGATGTTATTGGCATTGAAAGTAGAGTGTAATTTTATTGAAATATAAACTAATTAGTCATATATTGCTAAAGAATTTTCTGCGTTGCCTCTCAGAATTTGACTGCATAAGCAGTTGTGAAGTGGCTGGCAACGATGGAGATCTTGCAATGCGCGATCTCTTTCCAACTTTTTCTGGCCAGTTAGCTAAGTCGGGAATGATGCGTTGGTTGGGTTTTGAGTCATCCGTGTAATTAGTATCATTTGTTGTCTGCAAAATACTTTATTTTGACTGCTGCAACCGATTCGCGCGGTGCCGGGCACATGCATTGCGTTAGTGTGTGTTTTTTACGGCGCACGATTTCAGACATCGGCGGAGGGACGAGTACCTCACGGGTCTCATGATCCTCGATATTCTGCGATTCATCGTCTTATGCTCGTCGGCTGCGTCATCTTGCTGGTGATGAGACGCTGCACGCAAGCGATGGCGATGCTCTCTGAGCGGGCGACCACGCTCGTTGGCGGACATCTCATCTCCAGCGGCGGGAGACAGAGGCACCCTCGGGTAACGCCTCTCGTGTGGCGCTGGTCTAACGCAATGGCAAATTGTCGATATTTTTTCTGTTTTGGAAGGGCAAGGGGGACGTACGGTAGTGTGCCCAAAGCTTTGTACTATGCTAGTTGGTATTTATATAAATCTACTGAATATTTACTGTAGCAAGTACAAGTTGTAAATCTACCAAAAGAAATGAAAGCTGCTGCACTGTGAGTTTGTAAACGCGAAGATGTCTGCACTGAAGCTAGTTCTCAAATATAAGATGACGCTGACAGCATTCACACTTAGCATGCATTCGATGCGCACGCGGTGAGTAACTGTTAGTAGCCGTGGATGTGTGTAAGATGCGCTACAGTGAGGGTGTATATAATATAAGGTTTCCTGTGTTTTAGGAGGTGTATTTGAAGCACTCTGTGACATCAGCAGTGGAGCAGGGCTTGCTTTGCTTGTACAGAGAAAAGTCAGTAGGACATCTCCTAGATGGAGTGTATCGTAGGTGGTCTAAGTCACTAACAGTTGCACGGCTGAAATTATGGGTCTTGAGGTGGCAGCGTGTGCTTGCTTCTAACCTATTTCACCAACGTGATATGGGCCAATGGTTGTTGTTCTCTCAAGGTTTTGTGTCATTTTATTTCCCCCTATTGCTTTATTCATCACATTTTTCTGAAAATCACGTAGAACTGTGAATGTGTGCGCTACAGATAAAAAGGTTTGTCAAATCTTAGTTTATAGATTTGCGATCATTTAATTTTAAACAGGTTTAAGTGGTATACTTTGGATATTTGTCATGTTTATTCTGATTGTTTTAAGCAGGAAAAGGACGTATGGGAAGTCTGGAAGGGTCTGCTATCAAGGAGAGCCCGTTGCAGTGAAGATATTCTTCATCCTAGAGATTGAGGTCTCGTGGGCAGAGAGACAGAGATATACAATAGCTGTACTTGGCTGAGACATTCAATATACTGGGCTACATAGGTAGCGAATGGGCCAGCAAATATTCTTTGTGATAAATATTGGAGTCCTATGCATTCTCAATTTAAGGATACCTCTCCACTTGTGCAATCGGGTATTGCTCTAGTGAAGATTAAACATTTATTGGCAAATGAATCGATATGCAATCACTTGTTTTTATTTATTAGAGGAGATATATCTCTATGGCTCAAGCCAAAAACATGTCATGAAATTTCGCAGCACCTAATTTGTTAGCGCATCGCGTAGTACCACATGTTTGTTAGGCGGGCAGAATTATGGCAGACACGCAAGTTGCCGTACACATCATTGTCAGGACACGCCCACTATCGCAGGGATGGAGGGTAGGGGGAGGGGGGGGGAGGGGGTGGGGAGGGTGGGAAGGCAGGGGGGAAGGGTGGGGAGGGGAGGGGAAGGGGTGGGGGAAGGGGGCTCTAATAGCCAAAAGCAGTTTTTTTTTTTTCACTCTTGGTCATAACAGTCAAACAAATCCCATGCTTTAAACCCATCTCTGATGGGTCAACAAGGTGTATCCGACACTTACTCTATCGCATGTCAGCGCAGAAGGGACATTTCAAATGGTCGCTTTCAATAAACCCATAAAAATGGCTAGGTCACCGCTGAAACAAAAAGTTTTTTCAATCGCTCCGTCAGACCCATGTCCTCTAGAAAATGTCTAAAATCTGCCCTGTGCCCATTGACCTTTGACCGTGACCGTCAATTTCCGGCACAAGTGATGGCTTTCCTACGCATGATGCTTATTACACGACTATCACGGGACCTAGCGTCTGAGGCCGGTTTAGATTTGTGCGGCAATTCTGCATTTCCTCGCCTATACCTTAAGTTAAGGAGCTGAATGTTCAACCCCTTCTTTACAACTCTTTGACTTTGACCCTTGACCCCCAGCTTCGACATCCCAACTTCGTTTTGGACGATCCCCCCAACGACCGCGAATTATCGTGACCGTCCGTCGAGCGGTATAGATTTGTGGCCCACTTGTTGGCGGACGGACGGACGCGTACGGACGACCGCCGGACGCACAGCGACGCCACGGACGGGACATCATGCGATTCTACAAGCTGCATCTGACTATGTCAGATGAGCTAATAAAATGATGGTAAATAAACATGAAATGGATTTAGTAGCCCAACTCTTACTATTTCTCTACTCTCTCTTTTGCTTATTATTGGAAATAATGTTTCTGTAAATGCATAGAAATTCTCCTCTGCTTCACAAAGTGCTCCTCACAAATGCTGCTGTGCACAAACAACAAACATATATATATCAGCAGGTGCGAAAGTGAGCACAAAATTCTCACGATGCTTGCTTCGTTTCACACAATAATAGCAAAAATACACAACAAAGTGCCTCCATTGTGGTATCTATGTGTAGCTAAAATGTTCCCGTTTGTTCGTTTATAAATATTTTCCCATTTGGTGCTGCACACTTTAACCCAGAGATATCTGGTGAGTGCCTGCAGAAAACTCACCAATCTGCCAAATTTAAATGGGTGCAAGTGCCTGTTAATCATCGCCGAAATCTCCTACATGGCTACTTGTACTTGTTTAGCCAATGAACGTAGTCGTGTGTGTGGCGTCATTCCCGACTTGAATCATGCTAGCTTCGCTTAGGCGAGGGCTCATAAGCAGTAAGGGCTTGAACGCAGAATGCAATGCCTGCCCAATTACTCATGTATTAACAGGCCACTTACTCCCATTTACGTTTCGGCGGATTTGGCAGTTGTCCGCAGGAATTCACCAGATATCTCTGGGTAAAGTGTACGCACTTAGGCTATACATAGATATCAAACCGGAGGCAATTGGTTGTGTAATTTTGCTGTGACTGTGTGAAACGAAGCAAGCGGTGTGCGAATGGTATATGCTCGGCAATTTTTTTTTGCCTATTGGCGTGGGTGCACTACACGGCATTCGCTGTCACGCTTTCCTACTCTCTGTGCTCTGTATTTTTGTTGCACAGTTGGCCATAATAAAAATATAGTTTGTTTGGCCCTCACCCCAACCGACCCCGCCAAAAAGAGGCCGACTCAACAAATTTAATTGATCTTTTACTTTTTTTTTTTACAAATTGTATCACGTACATTATATAAATCTGTAAGCATACATAATCATTTATGTACCAAGCAACAAACATTCCAAACATGAAAGTATCTCCACACAGCACACCCGAGCATGTAGACATCATGCTGAATTTGTTAAAAGACCCCCTTCAAACAAAATAAAAGCCCACCTATCTACCCAAACTTTCAGGCCTGGTTTAGGTGAGGGCAAACAAAGATTTTTTTAATTGTGGCCTTGCTGTTGGTGCACAGCAGCATCCAGGAGGTGAACTTTTGGGGTGTGTTTGTAGAGGAGTGATTTGAGCTGGATTTACAGAAAGTTACTACTAGTACTAAAATGCGCGAAGGGAGTATAGAAAAACATTACGACTTCGGTAGTGATACATTTCATATTATTATGATTTTATTATTGTAACGCTCAAAGTTCCTGTGATGTGGGCGCCACAACAACGACTGTGACATAGTTTCCAATGCGTCTACTAGTACTATTGTCCGCCGACGCAGACATTATAACTCCGCTTTGCTAATCTGAGGTGCAGGTTTAACCCCCATACTGGGGTCTGCGTCGGCTCGGACTACTAGTAGTAGCTAGTGCACGTAGTATTTGGACGCTCCCCGAAACTGGACGCTCCTAAGTGTGCATGCGCGCAGGCGCCTCTTGTTTTGCAAGGGCACATGTGGCAGCATGCGCAGTAGTCATCTGCCGATCATCTCGCCCATTGAAACGATCGCAACAAACAAACATGGCGGCCAACCCGGTCACTCATGGAACATTTTGATTTAAACAATTTGCAATGTGAAATGCAGTAAGTTAGTAAGACTGTGTATGTGTGTCAGGCAGTGAAAAAATATACACGGGCTCGGGGCAATTAAATATTTAACGCCCCAAAATGCCAAAAAGAGGCACGGAAATGCCAAAAGAGGCAGCGCCCCGTAAATTTGATAGAGTTCAATGCAAACCAAATTTTAGAGTGCTATTTCATGCACGTGAGCCTGAAAAGTAGCCCCGAAAAATAAATTATATTTTTTTCCCTGGTGTCAGGTTACAAAGCGAAACAAAAAGAAAACAAAAGAGCATGGCTACTATTTCCTACAGCCCTGCAAAACAAGATTCAAACAAAGAAAATAATAAAAAAAACAAAAGAGCATGCGGCACATGCGCACTCAGGCGCGTCCAGTTTTGGGCGAGCGTCCAAATACTATGATACAGTAGTACTAGTAGTAGTAGTACTGCTAGTATTACTGCTAGTGCTACTACTAGTACTACTACTACATACGAGTACTTCCAACACGTAAATTAAACGCTGTGGCTATATGCCCGGCTGCCGGGCACGGTCCTTCGATTTCCTAAATGCCCGGTAGTTTGAACTCTGTTTGACCTGGCTCGTTTAGATCTTTCTGACTAATCCTAACCCTAACCCTAATTAAATTAAATTAAGACTAATAAATTTAAAATTATAAAAAAAAAAATTTTTAAATTAAATTTAAATAAAAAAATTTTTTTTAAATTAAATTGTAAATAAATCATGTAAATATTTTCGTTAATTGGAAAACAATAGTTAAATGGATAGAGATAGAAAAATACAGAAAACAGGAAAATAATTGAAAAACCAACAGGATTCGAACAATCGACCTTTCAGAAGTAAAGCTAGTGCGCTAACCACTCGACCATACAGGATTATGGGAAATAGCACATGACATATGCTAAATAAGCAAACACATGTGTACACGTGTATTATGGAAAACTGCGGGGCATTTAGAATATCGAAGACTGTGTCCGGCTGCCGGGCATAAAGCCACTGCGTAAATTAAAAGTCCACGCTTCAAACCATACAATAATTATAACCATACATTAGACCGAATAATTCTGTCCTATATAACCTTTTTTATATTTTGGTGAGGGTTATATTGGGACAGAACGGGGTTCATTGAAATTTCGTGAGATCGCATGCAAAATGCATGCGCTGCTGATGCGGCCCGTACGCCGTTATTGGCGCGAAAAAAACCCTACCGTTCCCTTCTACATGACTTTACCTTGCTACAGATATGTATATACATTCACTTCAATCGTTATTCACTTCCTAAAAGATTGTTTTTCAGAAACCCGCTTCATTCCACTTTCGTAAATAACATTCGCCATTTACAAACAATCAGACCAATCAGAGCGAGTCTATCAGCCCTCCTGCAGCGCCACAGATACAAGCGAGAACCAGGCTATTGTAACACTCGCTCTGATTGGTCGGTTTGATTGGTCTGGTAGGTGAGAGGGTCTATGTCCCCCGGGGTACTGCCGGAGCGTACCCTGGGTCCGGTCCGGTATACCGGAACGTACCCTGGTACTATCTAATATGCCGGACCGTACCTCGCCTACTCCACTAACGAATCTAGGGAGTCGCCTACGCCTACTCCCTAACCCTAACCCTAACCCTAACCCTATCCCTAATCCTAACCCTAATCCTAACCCTAATCCTAACCCTAATCCTAACCCTAACCATATCAAATAG